>NC_057389.1:94971952-95101400 GCF_019320065.1 Cervus canadensis
AAACAAGCAATAAGCAGGATAAACAAGTAAAGTGTATAATATGTTAGATCGGGCAAACTGTTCGAGATCGTTGGGACTTCCCTAGTGGTCCAGTGGCTAAGACTCTGTGTTCCCAAAGCAGAGGGCCCCAGTTCAAACCCTGGTCAGAGAACTAGATCCCATGCCACAACTAAAGATTCCTCACGCAGCAGCTAGAAGACCCCACAAAGAAGGCTGAAGATCCTGTGTGCCACAACTGAGAACCGGGGCAGACAAATGAATAAACAAATTGATAAAAATAAATATTAAAAAAAGAACTCTTCTGCCTTCAAAAAGAGAGAGAGGAAAGAAAAGATTTTCAAAGGAATGGGAGATAGGAAAAGTGTGTGGGCTCCTATTATAGACAGAGTAGCCAGACAGGCCTCACTAGAAAGGTGACATCTGTTCATTTTCACTACACTATAACCTTACAAAAAAAAAAAAAAGAGAAGCCCTATCTTTAAACCGAAGATTATTCTCTCCCAATCTTGACTCTCTGTTTTCTACCTCAGAACACCTCTATTTCCTCCTTTCCCCTTCTCTTCCCAATCCAATTCTGTGAATCTTTGTAGGTGACTGGGCTATGGAGAACACTCTGGGAACAGACAGCTGCGTAGATCTGTCTCTCTCCTCTTGAGTCCCCCTTTTTTCTCCTCCTGCTCATCCCTATCTCCCTTCCTTCCTTTCTCCTGGTCATGTAAACTCTGTTGAACCTCTCTGGGTGTTCCCTACGGGGGAGACTCTTTTTGCCATTAACCTAGAAGTTGTATTATCAGTGCTGTGTAGTTGGAGAAGTCCTGAGACTACAGGAAGAATAAAACTGAAATCCAGAGGCAGGAGACTTAAGCCCAAAACCTGAGAACACCAGAAAACTCCTGACTACATGGAACTTTAAGCAATAAGTGACCGTCCAAAAGCCTCCATACCTACACTGAAACCAACCACCACCCAAGAGCCAATAAGTTTTAGAGCAGGACATACCACGCAAATTCTCCAGCAACACAGGAACATAGCCCCGAATGTCAACATACAGACTGCCCAAGGTGACACCTAACACATAGACCCATCTCAAAACTCATTACTGGGCACTCCATTGCTCTCCAAAAAGAAGAAATCAAGTTCCACGCACCAGAACACTGACGCAAGCTCCCCTAACCAGGAAATCTTGACAAGCCAATCGTCTAACCCCACCCACTGGGTTAATCCTCCACAATAAAAAGGAACCACAGACCTCCAGAATACAGAAAGCCCACTCCAGATACAGCAATCTAAACAAGATGAAAAGGCAAAGAAATACCCAACAGGTAAAGGAACATGAAAATGCCCACCAAGTCAAACAAAAGAGGAGGAGATAGGGAATCTACCTGAAAAAGAATTTAGAATAATGATAATAAAAATGATCCAAAATCTTGAAAACAAAATGGAGTTACAGATAAATAGCCTGGAGACAAAGATTGAAAGATACAAGAATTGTTTAATAAAGACCTAGAAGAAATAAAAAAGAGTCAATTAAAAATGAACAATGCAATGAATGAGATCAAAAACACTTTGGAGGGAACCAAGAGTAGAATAACGGAGGCAGAAGATAGAATAAGTGAGGTAGAAGATAAAATGGTGGAAATAAATGAAGCAGAGAGGAAAAAAGAAAAAAGGATCAAAAGAAATGAGGACAACCTCAGGGACCTCTGGGACAATGTGAAACGCCCCAACATTCGAATCATAGGAGTTCCAGAAGAAGAAGACAAAAAGAAAGGCCATGAGAAAATACTCGAGGAGATAATAGCTGAAAACTTCCCTAAAATGGGGAAGGAAATAGCCACCAAGTCCAAGAAACCCAGAGAGTCCCAAACAGGATAAACCCAAGGCGAAACACCCCAAGACACATATTAATCAAACTAACAAAGATCAAACACAAAGAACAAATATTAAAAGCAGCAAGGGAAAAACAACAAATAACACACAAAGGGATTCCCATAAGGATAACAGCTGATCTATCAATAGAAACCCTCCAGGCCAGAAGGGAATGGCAGGACGTCCTGAAAGTAATGAAAGAGAATAACCTACAACCTAGATTACTGTATCCAGCAAGGATCTCATTCAGATATGAAGGAGAACTCAAAAGCTTTACAGATAAGCAAAAGCTGAGAGAATTCAGCACCACCAAACCAGCTCTTCAACAAATGCTAAAGGATCTTCTCTAGACAGGAAATGCAGAAAGGTTGTATAAACGTGAACCCAAAACAACAAAGTAAATGGCAACGGGACCACACCTATCAATAATTACCTTAAATGTAAATGGGTTGAATGCCCCAACCAAAAGACAAAGATTGGCTGAATGGATACAAAAACAAGACCCCCATATATGCTGTCTACAAGAGACCCACCTCAAAACAAGAGACACATACAGACTAAAAGTGAAGGGCTGGAAAAAAATATTTCATGCAAATGGAGACCAAAAGAAAGCAGGAGTCGCAATACTCATATCAGATAAAATAGACTTTCAAATAAAAGCTGTGAAAAGAGACAAAGAAGGACACTACATAATGATCAAAGGATCAATCCAAGAAGAAGATATAACAATTATAAATATATATGCACCCAACATAGGAGCACCGCAATATGTACGGCAAACACTAACGAGTATGAAAGAGGAAATTAATAGTAACACAATAATAGTGGGAGACTTTAATACCCCACTCACAACTATGGATAGATCAACTAAACAGAAAATTAACAAGGAAACACAAACTTTAAATGACACAATGGACCAGCTAGACCTAATTGATATCTATAGGACATTTCACCCCAAAACAATCAACTTCACCTTTTTCTCAAGTGCACACGGAACCTTCTCCAGAATAGATCACATCCTGGGCCATAAATCTGGTCTTGGAAAATTCAAAAAAATTGAAATCATTCCAGTCATCTTTTCTGACCACAGTGCAGTAAGATTAGATCTCAATTACAGGAAAAAAATTGTTAAAACTTCAAACATATGGAGGCTAAATAACACGCTTCTGAATAACCAACAAATCATAGAAGAAATCAAAAAAGAAATCAAAATATGTATAGAAATGAATGAAAATGAAAACACAACAACCCAAAACCTATGGGACACTGTAAAAGCAGTGCTAAGGGGAAGGTTCATAGCATTACAGGCTTACATCAAGAAACAAGAAAAAAGCCAAATAAATAACCTAACTCTACACCTAAAGCAATTAGAGAAGGAAGAAATGAAGAACCCCAGGGTTAGCAGAAGGAAAGAAATCTTAAAAATCAGGGCAGAAATAAATGCAAAAGAAACTAAAGAGACCATAGCAAAAATCAACAAAGCTAAAAGCTGGTTTTTTGAAAAAATAAACAAAATTGACAAACCATTAGCAAGACTCATTAAGAAACAAAGGGAGAAGAACCAAATTAACAAAATTAGAAATGAAAATGGAGAGATCACAACAGACAACACTGAAATACAAAGGATCATAAGAGACTACTACCAGCAGCTCTATGCCAATAAAATGGACAACTTGGATGAAATGGACAAATTCTTAGAAAAGTATAACTTTCCAAAACTGAACCAGGAAGAAATAGAAGATCTTAACAGACCCATCACAAGCAAGGAAATCGAAACTGTAATCAAAAATCTTCCAGCAAACAAAAGCCCAGGACCAGATGGCTTCACAGCTGAATTCTACCAAAAATTTAGAGAAGAGCTAACACCTATCTTACTCAAACTCTTCCAGAAAATTGCAGATGAAGGTAAGCTTCCAAACTCATTCTATGAGGCCACCATCACCCTAATTCCAAAACCAGACAAAGATGCCACAAAAAAAGAAAACTACAGGCCAATATCACTGATGAACATAGATGCAAAAATCCTTAACAAAATTCTAGCAAACAGAATCCAACAACATATTAAAAAAATCATACACCATGACCAAGTGGGCTTTATCCCAGGAATGCAAGGATTCTTTAATATCCGCAAATCAATCAATGTAATACACCACATTAACAAATTGAAAGATAAAAACCATATGATTATCTCAATAGATGCAGAGAAAGCCTTTGACAAAATTCAACACTCATTTATGATTAAAACTCTCCAGAAAGCAGGAATAGAAGGAACATACCTCAACATAATAAAAGCTATATATGACAAACCCACAGCAAGCATCACCCTCAATGGTGAAAAATTGAAAGCATTTCCCCTGAAATCAGGAACAAGACAGGGGTGCCCACTCTCACCACTACTGTTCAACATAGTGTTGGAAGTTTTGGCCACAGCAATCAGAGCAGAAAAAGAAGTAAAAGGAATCCAGATAGGAAAAGAAGAAGTGAAACTCTCACTGTTTGCAGATGACATGATCCTCTACATAGAAAACCCTAAAGACTCTACCAGAAAATTACTAGAGCTAATCAACGAATATAGTAAAGTTGCAGGATATAAATTAACACACAGAAATCCCTTGCATTCCTATATACTAACAATGAAAAAAACAGAAAGAGAAATTAAGGAAACAATACCATTCACCATTGCAACAAAAAGAATAAAATACTTAGGAGTATATCTACCTAAAGAAACAAAAGACCTATACATAGAAAACTATAAAACACTGATGAAAGAAATCAAAGAGGACACAAACAGATGGAGAAACATACCGTGTTCATGGATTGGAAGAATCAATATTGTCAAAATGGCTATTCTACCCAAAGCAATCTATAGATTCAATGCAATCCCTATCAAGCTACCAACGGTATTTTTCACAGAACTAGAACAAATAATTTCACAATTTGTATGGAAATACAAAAAACCTCGAATAGCCAAAGTAATCTTGAGAAAGAAGAATGGAACTGGAGGAATCAACCTGCCTGACTTCAGACTCTACTACAAAGCCACAGTCATCAAGACAGTATGGTACTGGCACAAAGACAGAAATATAGATCAATGGAACAGAATAGAAAGCCCAGAGATAAATCCACGAACCTATGGACACCTTATCTTTGACAAAGGAGGCAAGGATATACAATGGAAAAAAGACAACCTCTTTAACAAGTGGTGCTGGGAAAACTGGTCAACCACTTGTAAAAGAATGAAACTAGAACACTTTCTAACACCATACACAAAAATAAACTCAAAATGGATTAAAGATCTAAATGTAAGACCAGAAACTATAAAACTCCTAGAGGAGAACATAGGCAAAACACTCTCCGACATAAATCACAGCAAGATCCTCTATGACCCACCTCCCAGAATATTGGAAATAAAAGCAAAACTAAACAAATGGGACCTAATGAAACTTAAAAGCTTTTGCACTACAAAGGAAACTATAAGTAAGGTGAAAAGACAGCCGTCAGATTGGGAGAAAATAATAGCAAATGAAGAAACAGACAAAGGATTAATCTCAAAAATATACAAGCAACTCCTGCAGCTCAATTCCAGAAAAATAAATGACCCAATCAAAAAATGGGCCAAAGAACTAAACAGACATTTCTCCAAAGAAGACATACAGATGGCTAACAAACACATGAAAAGATGCTCAACATCACTCATTATCAGAGAAATGCAAATCAAAACCACAATGAGGTACCATTACACGCCAGTCAGGATGGCTGCTATCCAAAAGTCTACAAGCAATAAATGCTGGAGAGGGTGTGGAGAAAAGGGAACCCTCTTACACTGTTGGTGGGAATGCAAACTAGTACAGCCACTATGGAAAACAGTGTGGAGATTCCTTAAAAAACTGGAAATAGAACTGCCATATGACCCAGCAATCCCACTTCTGGGCATACACACTGAGGAAACCAGATCTGAAAGAGACACGTGCACCCCAATGTTCATCGCAGCACTGTTTATAATAGCCAGGACATGGAAGCAACCTAGATGCCCATCAGCAGATGAATGGATAAGGAAGCTGTGGTACATATACACCATGGAATATTACTCAGCCGTCAAAAAGAATTCATTTGAACCAGTCCTAATGAGATGGATGAAACTGGAGCCCCTTATACAGAGTGAAGTAAGCCAGAAAGATAAAGAACATTACAGCATACTAACACATATATATGGAATTTAGAAAGATGGTAACGATAACCCTATATGCAAAACAGAAAAAGAGACACAGAAATACAGAACAGACTTTTGAACTCTGTGGGAGAAGGTGAGGGTGGGATGTTTCAAAAGAACAGCATGTATACTATCTATGGTGAAACAGATCACCAGCCCAGGTGGGATGCATGAGACAAGGGCTCGGGCCTGGTACACTGGGAAGACCCAGAGGAATCGAGTGGAGAGGGAGGTGGAAGGGGGGATCGGGATGGGGAATAAGTGTAAATCTATGGCTGATTCATATCAATGTATGACAAAACCCACTGAAATGTTGTGAAGTAATTAGCCTCCAACTAATAAAAAAATTAAAAAAAAAAAAAAAGAAAGGTGACATCTGAAGAAAGCCTTGAAGGTGAGGGAGGAACCATGAGAATTTAGGGGAAAAGCATTTCAAGAAGAGGGAATAGAAACTTCAAAGCCCCAACATTGAAGAAGTTCTTGGTGTCCATAGTAAATGTCTTTTAGAGCCACCATGACAGAGTGCCGCAGACCGGGCAGCTTACACAACAGAAATGTATTTCCTTACAGCTCAGGAGGCTGGAAGCCTGAGATCAGTATGTCTGCGGCCTTTCTCCCCGGTTTGCTGCTGGCATCGTCTCCCTGTGTCTTCGTGATCACCTTACCTCTGTGCATGTGTATCCTGAGCCTCTCTTCTTATAAGGACTCCAGTCAGGCTGGGGTAGGACCCACCCTAATGACGTCATTCTACATTAATTGCCTCTTTCAAGGCCCCATCTCCAAATTCAGCCACACGCTGAAGTTCTATGGGTTAGAAGTTCAGCGTGTAAATTTGGGGGCACATGATTCAGCCCCTAACAGTGAAATAAGACTAACCTATGAAACAGTGGCAAAAAATCCACAGCAAACAACCAGCTGTTAAACAGTGATGGAGGGACTGTAAACGTTATGGCCATGAAAAGGAGGCTTCACCCAACCTAAATGTCCATCGACAGAGGAATGGATAAAGAAGATGTGGTACATACATACAATGGAATATTACTCAGCCACAAAAAGAATGAAATGATGCCATCTGAAGAAACATGGGTGGATCTAGAGATGATCATATCAAGTAAAGTAAGTCAGACAGGGAAAGACAAATACCATATGATATCACTTATATGTGGAATCTAAAATTCGATACAAATGAGCTTATCTATGAAACAGAAACAGACATAGAGAACAGAGTTGTGTTTGTGGGGGCAGGGGGAGGGATAAAGAGCAGATACACACTCCTATACATAAAATAGATAAACAGCAAGGTCCTACTGTGTAGAATAGAGAACTATGTTCAAAGAAAGGGAAAGAAAAGTGAGTCGCTCAGTCGTGTCTGACTCTTTGTGACCCCATGGAGTATACAATCCATGGAATTCTCCAGCCTAGAATATTGGAGTGGATAGCTGTTCCTTTCTCCAGTGGGTCTTTCTGACCCAGGAATTGAACTGGGATCTCATGCATTAAGGGCAAATTCTTTACCAGCTGAGCTACCAGTTCAGTTCAGTTCCATTCACTTCAGTCCCTCAGTCGTGTCCAACTCTTTGCGACTCCATGGACTGCAGCACACCAGGCCTCCCTGTCTGTCACCAACTCCCGGAGTTTACTCAAACTCATGTCCATTGAGTCAGTGATGCCATCCAACCACCTCATCCTCTGTTGTCTCCTTCTCCTCCCACCTTCAATCTTTCCCAGCACCAGGGTCTTTTCAAATGAGTCGGTTCTTTGCATCAGGTGGCCAAAGTATTGGAGTTTCAGCTTCAACATCAGTCTTTTCAATGAATATTCAGGACAGTTGTCCTTTAGGATGGACTGGCTGGATCTCCTTGCAGTCCAAGAAACTCTCAAGAGTCTCCCCCCGGCCAAAAAAAGTCTTCTCCAACACCACAGTTCAAAAGCATCAATTCTTCGGTGCTCGGCTTTCTCTATAGTCCAACTCTCACATCCATACATGACTACTGGAAAAACCATAGCCTTGACAAGACAGACCTTTGTTGGCAAAGTAATGTCTCTTCTTTTTAATATGCTGTCTAGGTTGGTCATAACTTTTCTTCCAAGAAGTGAGAATCTTTTAATTTCATGGCTGCAGTCACCATCTGCAGTGATTTTGAAGCCTCCCCAAAATAAAGTCTATCACTGTTTCCCCATCTATTTGCCATCAAGTGATGGGACCAGATATCATGATCTTAGTTTTCTGAATGTTGAGCTTTAAGCCAACTTTTTCACTCTCCTCTTTCACTTTCATCAAGAGGCTCTTTAGTTCTTCTTCCATAAGGGTTCTTTCTGCCATAAGGGTGGTGTCATCTGCATATCTGAGGTTATTGATATTTCTCCTGACAATCCTGATTCCAGCTTGTGCTTTATCCAGCCCAGCATTTCTCATGATGTACTCTGCATTTAAGTTAAATAAGCAGGGTGGCAATATACAGTCTTGACATACTCCTTTTCCTATTTGGAACCAGTCTGTTGTTCCATGTTCAGTTCTAACTGTTGCTTCCTGACCTGCATACAGGTTTCACAAGAGGCAGGTCAGGTGGTCTGGTATTTCCATCAGGGAAGCCCTATATTCAATATCCTGTGATAAGCCATAATAGAAAAGAATATGAAAAAGAATATACATATATATTTATAACTGAATCACTTTGCTGAACCAGAAACCAATACATTGTGAATCAACTATACTTCAGTTTTCAAAAAAGGAGGCTTCACCAAAACTGTTTTTTAAACACTGATAGGATTTGGAAAGGAATCCGAAGTGAAGGGAAGGGACTTCCCTGATGGTCCAGTGGTAAAGATTTCATCTTCCAATGCAGGCAGTGGGGTTTCAATCCCTGGTCTGGAAGCTAAGATCCCACAGGCCTCCTGGCCAAAATACCAGAACATAAACAACAAAGGCAACATCACAACAGATTCAATAAAGACTTGAAAAATGGTCCACATAAAACAAAAATCTTAAGAAGAAAAAGAAGCAAAAGGAAGAATGAGGTCATAATAGTAAAGGAGAAACCAGCATGCCATATCTAGGTAATTCACAAATGCTATGACCAAAGGATTGCCCAATTTCACCACTATAACAAAGAATTCCAAGTCCTGGGGACTTAACAAAACAAATGTTTCCTTTTTCCCCTTCGTCATTTCCAACAGAGGAGACAGGAGGTTATAATTTGGATCCAGGATGACAGAAGTTCCATCTCATCACAGCAGGAAAAAGGAAATGTGGCATGTCACACGTTAGCTTTTAAAACTCCCACCTAGAAATGACTCAAGTCACTTTCACTTACATCTTACTAACCAGAGCAAGTCATGTGGTCATACCTATCCTCCACATAGAAGAATCAGAGGACCAGAAATAGCACCAGTGATAATATTCAGTGAATATCACTAGTGATAAACATCACCAATAACTAGGTTGATCATCACTTCCCTAATTGCTCTTCCCATCAGACTGTAAACTCCTCATGAGTAAGAGCCTCATTCAAGTTGACTTTGCAAAGTTAGGTGCTCAGTAAATGGTAACAATTGCTATTAAACCCCCATCCCAATGTCTGGAACAACATAGGAGCAGAGTAAATGTCTGATGATAAATCAAATGGGGAGGTTTGGCAGCAAGTGAAAGTGCAACATATGAAAAAGTACAAATGATAAACGGATGGAGGAGGCAGAAGTCTGAGAAAACAGTGATGAGGTTGGTCCATTCCCTGGCACAGAAGTTATGAAGAACAGAACTTGGTGTTGGAAGTGGGGTTCTTCGATACCCACCAATGGTGGATGAGCAAGACATTTCAAAGCAAGAATGGAAAGTGCTTGATGGCCCACTGATTACCAAAACTGACAGGAAGAGATGAGTCAAAACATGACTCCTACATCCTGATGCTCAGTGATTAGGAGAAAGAACGGACAGCTCACCCAACTCCCTCTCCGTTCACATGAGTCAATCATCCGGTTTTCAGCCATTGCTCACCTGGAAATCCCCCACTTGGCCAATACCTGACTTCTTCCCAGTCTCTCTACTGGTCTTTTTGTTGGATCTGACACTGAGGACCCCATTCTCCTCGAAACACTACCTTCCCTTGCTTTTCGTGATCTGATCGTGACCTCTTTAGCTGGTTCTTCTAGGTAGCTTCTGTGATCTTTCTTGTTTGGTTCTTGAGTTGATTTCCTGATTTGGGTCTTGAATGTGGAGTCCTTTAGAAAGCTGTGACTAAAGAAGACGGGGTACCTATATACAATGAAATATTACTTAGCCATAAAAAAGGAAATGATGCCATTTGCAGCAATACTGGACCTAGAGATTATCATCCTGAGTGAAGTAAGTCAGAGAAACAAATATCATATGATATTGCTTATATGTGGAATCTTAAAAAAGAGTAAAATGAGCTTATTTACAAAATATAAACAGAGTCACAGATGTTGAAAACAATCTTATGGTCACTAGAGGTAAGGGGGAAGAATAAACTTGGAGACTGGGACTGACATATATACACTACTATAAAAAAATAGATAAATAATAAGGACCTATTGTTATAGCACAGATAACTCTACTCAATACTCTTTAATGACCTATATGGGAAAAAAAAATCTAAAAAAGAGTAGATATAAGTATATGTATGGTGGATTCATTTTTCTGTACCCCTGAAACTAACATAACATTGTAAATCAATGATACTCCTATAAAAAATGTTTAATAAAAATAAATTTTAAAAGCTGTGGCTAATTTCTCGATTATACCCCTCTTAAAGTATTTACTTCACTGGAACAGTCACACAGTGTGTGGTACAGCCAAAAAAGAAAAAAGAATGCTAAAAAAAAAACGATCCTGTCCTAATCACGTTTCACCCCATCACCCTGTTTTATTGTCACTTATCACTTTCTAAAACTATTCCATTATCTATTTACTTACATATCATCTGTCTCCCCTTAGAGAATTTAAACCCCATCAAAGTAGGGTCCATGTCTGATTTGTTCTCTATTTCAAAGTATCCAATGAATATGTGTTGAATGAATGATTAATGAGTAAACATCCACTTCCATTCCTTTTAATAATAATGGCTACGTCTATAGAGTACTTACTGGGGACTTCCCTGGTGGCTCAGTGGGAAAGAATACGCCTGCCAATGCAGGAGACACAGGAGATGCAAGTTTGATCCCTGGGTCAGGAAGATCCTGTGGAGGAGAAAATGGCAAACCACCCCCCCAATATTCTTGCCTGAAGAATCCCATTGACAGAGGAGCCTGGTGGGCTACAGTCCATGAGGTCACAAAAAGTCAGACACAACTGAGTGACTGAGCATGCATATATAGCACTCATTACGTGCCAAGAACTTACAGTACTTGTGTGCCAAATGCTTTGCATGTAGGAATTCACTCATTTGATGCTGTACTACCTCTAGAAGGTAGGTGGTACAATTATCACCCCATTTTACAGTTGGGTAAACTGAGGCACAAGAGGTAGAGCCAGTAATGCATATACAAGTCAATGGAGTCTAGATTTGGTACCAGAAGTGGAGTGCTGTTGAACACGCTATGATTATAAAGCTGATATGAAATTGGGTCAGGATTTGAACCCAGGCACTCAGGCTCCCAAGCCCACAGGTTTAACCACTATGCTCTCACCTGTAATTTCTAAGAGGTTGCTGGGTAATGCCACCAGGATCTTCCCCAGAGTTCCCTCTGAACCTACCTCTTCCTTCACTTCCAAGACAAAGTGGTACTGAACTTGTTTTTAATTCAAGGAGTCTGTGACTTTGGTTGGGAAAAAAAAAGTCACATCTTAATTTTCACTACCTCTAGCTGAAACTATGAATGGGGGTAACAAATTACAGTAGTATTAACAGTGTTAGCAGCACCTGTGACTTTGTCATAGAAAGTGTCTTCTTATGTTGCATTACAATCATTGTAGCTATCTTAAAATATCATCGCTTCTCATCACTACTTGAAATTGTTGGGCCTATCATCAGGTCTTGTTTCTCACAGGTTATTAAAGAAGCACATTAGTTATGTATGCAAATCCACCACTTAAAGATATTTTGATAAAGAATTTTCAATATAATTGGTCTTACTTGTGTTTGATTTTATTTGTTTAAAAACAATTCTGGGGACTTCCTTGATGGTCCAGTGGTTGACTCTATGCTTCCACTGCATGGGGTCAAGGGATCTATCCCTCGTTGGGGAACAAAGATCCTGGATGCTGCATGGCATGGCCAAAAAAAAAAAAAAAAACCCACAATTCTGGGAAAGGGTTCCTGGGCTTCATTGGACTCCAAAGGGCTCCGTCGTGTCCGACTCTTTGGAACCCCTTGGATTATACAGTCCATGGAACTCTCCAGGCCAGAATACTGGAGTGGGTAGCCTTTCCCTTCTCCAGGGGATCTTCCCAAACCCAGGGATCGAACCCAGGTCTCCCGCACTGCAGGCGGATTCTTTACCAGCTGAGCCACAGTGGAAGCCCCCATCGGGCTCTATGACTCAGCAAATGTGAAGGATCTCTGCCCTAGTCAATGATATTGATTCTCCATCTGAAATGTTCTTGGGTCTTTCCAATCTTTGCTCTCCACACTACTGTCCCAGTTCAGATCTGCCTTATCTTCATTGCCACATGGCATCTCCTCCTTCTAGGTCTCCCTCTGGCTCACCTTGCCTTCCAGTTTTAAGAACCCTTGGGAAATTAATAACTAGTATCCAGAGTACTAGGTTTTATGGCAGATGCTAAAGAAAGCTCACAAAACCTTCCTTGGTCTACCTACATCTTAAGATATAAATATAAGGACAAATCAGGAGATCATACATAAAGATGGAATTTTTGCCTCTTCTCATAAAATCAGAAGATTTAGCCACACTGAGCCATATTCCCATCTGGCATCAACCAGGTTCTATCTAATGACGACAGTATCCTTGGGGAGGGGGAGAGGGGGCGGAGCTGGAGCTTTCCAATTGGCCACAGGCCTCACCATTCCCTGTTGTCTGGGATGGAAGCTGAGAATTCACTGAAACGCATCACCTAAATCAAGCCTGCTCCAATCATCTGTTACTTGGCCACTAAGTTTGGCAATGCTGGTTTACCAAGTATTTTACAAATACTTCCCTATTTGATCCTTATAAAAGTCCCATAGGGCTTCCCAGGTGGCGCTAGTGGTAAAGAACCTGCCGGTCAATGTTGGAGATGTTGAGATGCAGGTTCGATCCCTGAGTCAGGAAGATCCCCGGAGGACAGAATGGCAACCCACTCCAGTATTCTGGCCTGGTAAATTCCATGAACAGAGGAACCTGGCAGGCCACAGTCTATGGGGCCACAAAGAGTCGGACATGACTGAACTCATTACATTACATTACATTACAAGCCCCATAGGATGGAGAGAGTAGCATGGAAACATATATATTAACATATGTTATAAGATAGATAGCCAGTGGAAATTTTTTGTATGGCTCTCTCTTCCAATACGAAACATCTTTCTCTCTGTTACAGAAAGTTGAGGTCTCCTGCCTCAGAAGAGACAAAAAAGCTTTGAAGTCAACACCTTCCTTGTCTCTTAGGAAACCCCGAACTCATTGAGGAAAGTACATTAGCTCTGTCCAAGGGTTCCCAGATGCCTTGAAGGGTCAGCAAGTGGAAGACCTGGAGGTTGGGGGATTCCCCATGTACAAAAAGTTCCCCAAGAGCAGAAGGATGCATGGAGCGTCCAGGGTGGCTAGACCCTCATGAAAAGTTCTAGGCAACCCCAAAGATTCCTAGGTCTCCAACTTGTCTCAGAAGCCATTGGATCTACAACTTGAAGGAACCCTGCATTCTGGGACATGGGAAGGTCTCAAAGGTAACCAATGAGGACTGATGATTCAAGGGGCTTCTGGATGCTTTGATACTGCCCCAAGATACCCATGCCCCAAGAGGGAAAAATGATGACTGAGGTTATAAAGTGAGTGTGTGTGAGTGAGTGTGTGTGTGTTTGTGTGTTAGTTGCTCAGTTGTGTCCGATTCTTTGTGACCCCATGGACTATAGGCTGCCAGGCTCCTCTGTCCATGAAATTCTCCAGGTCAGAATACTGCAGTGCATTGCCATTCCCTTCTCCAGGGGATGTTCCTGACCCAGGGACTGAATCCGAGTCTTCTTCATTGTAGGCAGATTCCTTACCATCTGAGCCACCAAGGAAGGCCAAGGTTATATTCAGTTCAGTTCAGTTCAGTCGCTCAGTCGTGTCTGACTCTTTGTGACTCCATGAATCGCAGCATGCCAGGCCTCCCTGTCCATCACCAACTACCGGAGTCTACTCAAATTCATGCCCATCGAGTCGGTGATGCCTTCCAGCCATCTTATCCTCTGTCGTCCCCTTCTCCTCCTGCCCCCAATCCCTCCCAGCATCAGGGTCTTTTCCAATGAGTCAACTCTTCGCATGAGGTGGCCAAAGTACTGGAGTTTCAGCTTCAGCATCAGTCCTTCCAATGAACACCCAGGACTTATCTCCTTTAGGATGGACTGGTTGGATCTCCTTGCAGTCCAAGGGACTCTCAAGGTTATATTACCTATACCCAAAAATGAAAAAGAAAAAAAAACTGCAGAAGGCAGCTTCTGAGATGGCACCAATGGACTCCACCTGCTTGTACTCACAGCTCTGCATAGTTCTGCTTCCTGAGGAAGCTGTTTCTGACCAGGGGAACATCTCAGCATTGAGAAGATGTCACTTTACTGAAGCTGAGTTGATTTGCATTGTTGTGCCATCTGGTGTACAGCCAAGTGGCTCGGTTTTACACATGTAGACTGAGCGACTAACACACACTTTATTCATTCTTTAATATTTTTTTCCATTATGCTTTATCCCAGGAGGCTGGATATAATTCCCTGTACTACAGAGTAGAAAAAAAAGTCTACAAGCAATAAATGCTGGAGAGGGTGTGGAGAAAAGGGAACCCTCTTACACTGTTGGTGGGAATGCAAACTAGTACAGCCACTATGGAGAACAGTGTGGAGATTCCTTAAAAAACTGGAAATAGAACTGCCATATGACCCAGCAATCCCACTTCTGGGCATACACACCGAGGAAACCAGATCTGAAAGAGACATGTGTACCCCAGTGTTCATCACAGCACTGTTTATAATAGCCAGGACATGGAAGCAACCTAGATGCCCATCAGCAGATGAATGGATAAGGAAGCTGTGGTACATACACACCATGGAATATTACTCAGCCATTAAAAAGAATTCATTTGAATCAGTTCTAATGAGATGGATGAAACTGGAGCCCATTATACAGAGTGAAGTAAGCCAGAAAGATAAAGAACATTACAGCATACTAACACATACATATGGAATTTAGAAAGATGGTAACGATAACCCTATATGCAAAACAGAAAAAGAGACACAGATGTATAGAACAGACTTTTGGACTCTGTGGGAGAAGGCAAGGGTGGGATGTTTCGAGAGAACAGCATCGAAACATGTATATTATCTAGGGTGAAACAGATCACCAGCCCAGGTTGGATGCATGAGACAAGTGCTCAGGCCTGGTGCACTGGGAAGATCCAGAGGGATCGGGTGGAGAGGGAGGTGGGAGGGGGGATCGAGATGGGGAATACAGGTAAATCCATGGCTGATTCATGTCAATGTATGACAAAAACCACTACAATATTGTAAAGTAATTAGCCTCCAACTAATAAAAATAAATGAAAAAAAAAAAACAGATACAAAAAAAAAAAAAAGAAAAAAAAAAGAACTTTGTTGTTTATCCATTCTCAATGTAATAGCTTGCATCTACCAACCCCAAACTCCCAGTCCATCCTTCTCCCTACCCCACCACCTTGGCAACCACACGTCTGATCGCTACATCTGTGTGTCTGTTCCTGTTTTGTAGATAAGTGCATTTGTGCCATATTTTAGATTCCACATATAAGTGGTATCATATGGTATTTGTCTTTCTCTGTCTGACTTACTTCACTTAGTATGATAATATCTAATTGCATCTGTGTTCCTGAAAATGGTATTATTTTGTTCTTTTTTGTGGCTGAGCAGTATTCCATTGTGTGTTTCCCTAGCAGCTCAGATAGTAAAAGAATCTGTCTGCAATGAAGGAGACCCAGGTTCGATTCCTGGATCAGGAAGATCCCCTGGAAAAAGAAATGGTAACCCACTCCAGTATCCCCTGCCTGGAGAATTCCACGGACAGAGGAGCCTAGCAGGCTACAGCCCATGGAGTCACAAAGAGTCGGAGACAACTGAGCGATTAACACAAGACAACAGTATTCCATTGCATCCATGTATCAAAAAGATGTCACTTTTGTAATTAGGCTGCAAAACATTCCAGCTTCTGTCTTACTAGCAGACTCTCTATATTGACTTTGACAAAGCAAGCTGCCATATTGGGGAGGAGCCGAGGGTGGCCTCTGTCCAAAAATTAGGAACTGAGGCCCTTAGTTCAACAGTGTGCAAGGACTGAACATTGTCAACAACCAGGTGTGGCTTGAAGGCAGATCCTTCCCCAGTCGAGGCTTTGAATGAGACCCAACTCTGGCCAACATCCTGATTATAGCCTTGTGAGTGATCCAGAAGCAGAGGGTCCATTGAGGTAACATGGAGATCCCTGACCCATAAAAACAGTGAGATAATAAACATGTGTTATTTAAAGTCACTAAAGGGACTTTCCTGGTGGTCCAGTGGTTAAGACTCTGCACTTCCATGGCACAGGGCACAGGTTCGATCCCTGGTCAGGGAACTAAGATCCTGCATGCCACATGGTGTGGCCACACACACAAAAAAGGTCACTAAGTTTGTGGGAATTTGTGACATGGTTCATGGCCATTTGTTACCCAGCACTAGATAACTAACACAAACACTAATACTTAAATGATGATAACTACAGAGCAGGTCCCATTCTAAGACCTGTCCATGCGGTAATTCATTTGAGCTTCACCCCAACCATGTGGGGAAACTGAAGCACAGAGGGGTTACAGGACTTCCCCAGCAGGTCAAGGTCACAGCCAGGATTGGAATCAGCACCACCCTCTCTCCAAACATAAAGGCACTTTCATGCATTCCTGAGCTTGCAAACCCACCTTCTACCTATTCCAGATACCCCATTGCTCAGACAAAAAAAAAAACTAAAAATATAGAGATGGGCAAGCAGGTCAAATGCACTGTGGAGAAATTCAAAATACTTAGTGACCAGCAAGAGGCACCACCCTTGGCGTGCGGATTACCCGGAGGTATAGGAGAACCCAGGAAGGGACGTGGCTGGAGGTGGAACTGACTCGGGGGCTCCAGGCAATAGCTATTTACTAACCAGTATGGAAATATGCTAATATTTGAACAATCACCCGTACCAGTGTCTCCCAGCTGAACATCTCTACTGAATACACAAAGAGGAGATCACAGAAGCCAAAAGAATTAGAATCCAAGCCATGAATCAGAGGGGAACAATTCCACGTTGAGGAATGGATTAGACACCAAGATTTTTTTTTATCCCCCCAACAGATTTTTAATTTGCTAGTTGTGCATAAATTCAGGAGCCTCTTGTGAGTGTATCATGAGCAAAGTGAAGAGTGATGACCCGCCCTTTGGTTCTCAAGCATAACAACCAGTGAGAATCACCCGGAAACTTTCAAAGTGCCCATCCTTGTACTCCACCCCAGAGAGAGATTTAATGGGGGCTACCACCTGGGTGTTGGGAATTTTTAAAAACATTTCAGGTAACCATTTAAAAAAATATTTTTTTTATTTAGGGCTTTTATTTAGGGCTTCCTAAATCTCCTATTTAGGAGATTTCCCAGCTGGCTCAGTGGTAAAGAATCTGCCTACCAATGCAGGAGACGTGGTTCGATCCCTGGTTCGGAAAGATTCCCTTGGAGAAGGGAATGGCAACCCACTGCAGTATTCTTGCCTGGGAAATCCCATGGACAGAGGAGCCCGGTGGGCTACAGTCCATGGGGTTGTAAAGAGTCAGACACGACTTAGTGACTGAATAACAACAACATTCATTTATTTATTTGGCTGTGCCGGACCTTGCTTGCAGCATGCAAGATCTTTTTTTTTTTTTTAGTTGCAGCATGCAACCTCTTAGTTGTGGCATGTGGCATCTAGTTCCCTCACCAGGGACTGAACCCATGCATTGGGAGTGTGGCGTCTTAGCTGCTGAGCACCAGGGAAGTTCCTTCCCAGGTGATCTTAATGTGCATTGAAGTTGGAAACTACTTAATGAAATACATGCTTCTCAAAGCGTGCTCCCTGGACCAGCAGTAGCATCACCTGGGAACTTGTGAGAAGTGCAGATTCTCAGGCCCCCAAACTGCTGAATCAAAAACTCCAAGTGGCCCCTGCAATACCTGCGGTTTGTTTGTTTGTTTTAATTTATTTTATTTATTTGGCTGTGCTGGGTCTTTGTTGCTGTGTGTAGGCTTTCTCTAGTTGTGGCGTGCAGGGACTACTCTAGTTGTGATGTGAGGGCTTTTCATTGCAATGGCTTCTCTCGTTGCAGAGCATGGGCTGTAGGCCTGAGGGCTCAGTAGTTGTGAAACGCATGGGCTTAGTTGCTCCATGGCATGTGGGATCTTCCCGGACCAGGGATGGAACCTGTGTCCCCTGCATTTGCAGGCAGATTCTTAAACACCAGACTACCAAGGAAGTCCCATACCTGAGTTTTTTAACAGTCCCTCTAAGGGGTACGGATGTAAGAGTTGTACCATAAAGAAGGCTATGCGCTGAAGAATTGATGCTTTTGAATGCTGGTGCTGGAGAAGACTCTTGAGAGTCCCTTGGACAGCAAGGAGATCAAACCAGTCAATCCTAAAGGAAAGAAACCCTGAATGTTCATTGGAGGGACTGATGCTGAGGCTGAAGCTCCAATACTTTGGCCATCTGATGCAGAGTCAACTCACTGGAAAAGACCCTGATGCTGGGAAAGATTGAAGGCGGGAGGAGAAGGGGATGACAGAGGATGAGATGGTTGGATGGCATCACCGACTCAATGGACATGAGTTTGAGCAAACTCCAGGAAATGGTAAAGGACAGCGAAGCCTGGCATGGTGCAGTCCATGGGGTCGCAAAGAGTTGGACGCGACTTAGTGACTAAACAACGGCAAAAGGGTGCTTAGAGCTGTGAAGGCTGCCGGAATGAAAATTTTGCCGCTGATTTTCCTGCAGAACATCCAAAGTCACTTAGATGCACTGTCACCAAAAACTCTTTTCCACCACAAAGAAATCTAAGACTCTGCCATGCTGCTAACCTGCTGAGGTCAGCCAGAGTCCTGAACACATATCCAACTCGGGACTGGAGATTTTAGACACAGATCTAAAGAGTTGGCAGCACTTACAGGAACTAATTCGTGGCTAAGAAACCAAATCAGCTCTCCAGCTCTCCTCATTTGATGAAGCCCCTTTTAAATGGGGACTTCTTATTCGGAGGCAAGAACTGAAGAGTTCCAGAATGTTCCAATAGGCTGATCAATAGGCCCAATGCACAGGCAGGCTCCACACCAATTTGTAAAGAATTTCAACCACACAGCTGCAGAAAAACTCAACACATTCAGGGACTTCCCTGGTGGTGCAGTGGCTGAGACTCCGTGCTCCCAGTGCTCAGAGAGGCGGGGTCACCTGTCCAAGGTCACACAGCAAATAGGAGAACCAGAACATAAATCCCGCCAGGCTAACTCCAGAACCCCTAAGCTGTGTGGGTCTCTTATTCAGCATCCCTTGAGCCAAGATGCAAACTGGAGGAGCTACGTGGCGGTCCACAGACCAGAACGGGGGAAAGACGAGAGTGAATTTTCCTCCAAGACCCTGTGATCTGAGCCTTGCCTCATCAACGCACTCCCCAAGACCAGGAACTTTTGTAACCTCGCCCAGCACTCAGAGAGGCTGTGGCATTTGCTCAGGATCACCCAGCTCTAATGGGATGGTCTCAGATTTGAAGGCAGCTCCTTTTGCTTTCCAATCTCTTCTTTGCCCCACATGTGGGGCCCTCCCAGAAAACCAGTATTAATATTACTCTCATTTTTGGCCAAGGCTCACTAGACACTTTTCTGTTCTCTGTATTTTCAAGTGCTTGTTCACCTCAGGACCTTTGCACTGGCTCTTCCCTGACCTGTAGTGATTTTGTCATGGCTGGCCCAAACTTGCCTTCCAATTCCAGCACGGATGTCACCTCATGCAGAGCACACACACCCACCCACAGCCCCAAGGATCATATCACTCTGGTTATTATCTACACGTAGCTATTTTCTCCTATGTTAGACTGCCAGCAACTTGAAGACAGGATTTCTTTGGTCCTTCTTGTCTACTACTGTGTCCCCAGTGCTTAGAAAAGTGCCCAATGCATAGAAGCCACCAATGTTTGCTGTGTTCAGTTGCTCAGTCGTGTCCAACTCTTTGTGACCCCATGAACTGCAGCCCGCCATGTTCCTCTGTCCATGGGATTTTCCAGGCAAGAATACTGGAGTGGGTTGCCATTTCCTTCTCCAGGGAATGTTTGTTGAGTGAATAACTAATCCCTGCGAACCTGAAAGTCTACACTGATGCTCTTTCTATGTCTCTGGCTTAGAGACCTGACCTGAAAATCACTTAAGATAAGTGAACTCCATTTTTTCTTTAGTTCTCTGCCCAGGGTATTCTCTGGTTCCAAGTCCTGTGTGATTTACTCCAGGGGGTCTGCCTGGAGGAGTCCAGAAAACCTTTAAACAGGCAAGAACAGCCTTCTTGGAAGCCCACAGAACATGTTGGCTTTGCAAAGTGGCATTTCAAGGAGATGGTGGAATTAATTTTTAACTGCACTGCTGTTGATCTGAACGGTGGGCTCTGAGCTCATCCAGGGGTTATAAGGCTTGCCCCTATCTGAAGGGGCTTTGAAACATTGGAAATGTTAGAAGGTAAGAAGTTATATCATTTAATCCTAATTTGGCCTTCATCAGGCTCATTCTAGTGGCCAGGATTTAAAGAATGAGTCATGCCGTCAGGATTTTATAGATTTCATTCTGAAACCATCTCAGACTTGACACAACCAAGTTCAACAGATATTGTGTGCCTTCTACCCACAAAGCTCTGTGCGAACAATTCCAAAGATTCAAGGATTAATAGAGAAAGGCTTTGCCTCCATGGATTTGAGTACCTAAAATGCAGGGGAAAACTTAATGATTACACTTCATTCATTCATTCCACTATGTGCCAGGTGTTTCCAAATTCATGATCATGTAAGGACAGAAATCAAGAACCTGGGCCTGGACTTGAACAGATCTGGTTCCAAGGTTGGTTCTGCCCTACTGGATTAATTATTTTTCTTTCTGTGCCTCAGTTGCCTCCTCTGTGAAATGGGTGCTGGGGTAAGGACCTCTTGAGCCCATACCTTAAGCCCGTCTGCCCAAGGCTGGGGTTTTGGCAGTTGTGGGATAAACAGGGACTGGTCTCTGTGTACTGGATACTGCATGCAATCACTAGTCTGCATATCTGTCTCCTCTTCCAGGCAGACCCCCTTGAGTACAGCATGCAGAACTTGGAACCAGAGGATGCCCCGGGCAGAGAACTAAAAAAAGAAAATCAGGTTCACTTGTTTTAAGGGGCTTTCAGGTCTCTAAGTGAGAGACATAAAAAGAACATCAGTACAGATGTTCAAGTTCCCATGGATCGATTGGCTATTCACTCAACAAACACCTGATGCAAAGAGCCAACTCATTGGGAAAGACCCTGATGCTGGGAAAGATTGAGGGCAGGAGGAGAAAGGGGTGACAGAGGAGGAGATGGTTGGATGGCATCACCGAATCAATGGACAAGAGTTTGAGCAGGCTCCAGCAGATAGTGAAGGACAGGGAAGCCTGGGGTGCTGCAGTCCATGGGGTCTCAAAGGGTCAGACACAACTTAGCGACTGAACAACAACAAACACTGGTGTCTTCTATGCACTTGGCACTTTCCCAAGCACTGGGGACACAGTAGTGGACAAGAAAGACCAAAAGAAAACCTGCCCTCAAGTTGCTGGCAGTCTAATAATGTAAGAGAAAAATACCTAATTGTAATGAACAGAGTGATATGATCCCTGGGAGGGGGAGGGGGCAGCTTTACGTGAGGTGACATCTGTGCTGAGATTGGAAGGCAAGTTGGAGTCAGCCATGGCAAAAGCACGCCGGTCAGGGAAGAGCCAGTGCAAAGGTCCTGAGGTGAGCAAGCACTTGCAAATACAGGGAACAGAAACGTGGCTAGTGAGCCTTGGCCAAAAGTGAGAATAATAAGAGTAAAAGCATAGGCAGAAATGAAGCCGATAGACCCACCTGGGTGGAAGCAATTGCGAGAGCTTGGAGAAAAAGTGCACAGACACTATGAAAAGAACCTTGCAGGGTTGAAAGGACAGACTTTCAGAGTGATGGTGGCAGAATAAAAGATGGTGGCAGCAGTAAGCAGGATGGTGACTCCGGGAGGATCTCACAAGCTGCTTGGGTTCCAAAGACTCATGTGGAAAACCTGATAGATCAAAAAGGACGCCATCGCCGGGGGGCAGGGTGGCTTCCCCAGGCCCTCCACAGCTAGCTGCAGCCAAAGCTGCTAATTCAAAGGACAAAAGGAGGGTCTTTCTGCACTAAAACCAGACAGCAGCGCTGAAAAAGAAGCTCCCTGGGACCAGACCTATTTTTTTTTTTTTTTTTTAATATCAACTAGGCTAGAATTGTCCAACTGCCTCCCTGAAAAGAGAAGGAAAAAAAAAAAGGTGCTCTGATTCTCAAGCAGGTCTTCTTTAAGGGCCAGGTTTCAGTTGTGATGTCTTCACAACCTGCTATTCTTTTTTGTTTTTAACTGTGTGTTAATTTAGGCTTCCAGAAGCTTAAAGGTCTACCCTCCTCCAGACCATAGCAAACGGTTATCAAGGCTTACTATACACCTGCACTGTTCTAAATGCTTGTTATCTAATAATGCATTGAATTTCATCTTTGTCAGCAGCCCAAAGGCAGGTGTTATCGTTATCCCCATTTTACAGATGAGGAAACTGAGGCAGAGCAGATAATACTCCTCCCCCAATCAGGGAGGGCCAGAACTGCGATTTGAACTCCTGCTATCTGGCTCCTAGTCCAGGAATTCAACCACATCCCAGAACAAAGACAGCTGGGCCCCACACTTGATCCCAGGACCCACCTGAAACCTTTTAGCACTTCTGGGAGCTAATCAAGCCCTGAGCTAATCAAAGCCTCTCTCAATTCGTCTTTACCAAGCACTTGGTGTATGAAAAAGAAATCGCCATATATGGAACGATTGAGTACTAGCTGATGAAAACTGGATTCTTGATTTGGGGCTGTCTTCCATTTCTCAGTCCACCGAGAGCAGGAAGGATGAAGCCAGGAAGTAGGTACCGTGGAAGGTTTGGGGACCGCTTCCCGCACCTCTTCTGGTCTGAGCTCTCCAGACGCGGAAGCCACAGCGCCACCTGGTGGCTAGTCGTGGCCGCCGCAAGTGAAAAGGGGTGAACCCAGGGGAGAATAGGGTCCCCCTGGCTTCCTTTTCCCCACGCAATGCCCAAAGCTGGTTGCTTACAGAACACTTATTCTGTGCCAGGCGCTGTTCCAGACCAGTCATGTTCAATTCTTTGCAACCCCACGGACTGTAGCCTGCCAGGCTCCTCTGTCCAGCGGATTCTCCAGGCAAGAATACTGGAGTGGGTTGTCATTCCCTTCTCCAGGGGATCTTTCCCACCCTGGGATTGAAACTGGGCCTCCTGTATTGCAGGAGGATTGTTCATCATCTGAGCCACCAGGGAAGCCCCACAACGAAGATCAAAGAGCAGCCAAAATAATAATAATAAATTCACAATAAAAAAATAATAACAGCAAAAATGCCTGCCCTGGCTGCTTCATGAGACTGTTGTGTGCTTGCGGTAAGATATGAAACTTAGAAATGCTTCGGAAAACAACAGCATACTGCCCAATCTTATTTATAACAATGGGGATGAGGATTAAATGAGTTTATATATATATAAAGGGCTTGGAACTGTGCCCTGCAGATATTAAGTCCTCCACAAATATTTGTTATCATCATTATCATCACAGCACAAGTATTATTCATGATACTCCTTGCAGTTTGCTTAGCTCTTCTCTCCCTGCCCTCCATTCTCCCACCCACATCCTCTGTTTGATGATAATAATAATGATGGCTCAGTTGGCTACTCAGACCACGGTCCACAGTCAACAGCACTGATTCCAGCTGGGAGACTTAGAAAGAAACACAGAGTCCCAGGCTCTGGCCCAGATCTGCTGAGTCAGAATCTGCATTTAACAAGACCCTCCATAGGGGTTCAAAAGTGTAGTCAAGTGTGAGAGGAACTAGCCTGGAAATTTCTTCCTGGGGACACTCCCCCAGCTCCCCCCAGACTCTTATATAGCCCCTGTCTGGGCACTCTTCCTGCTTGTCACCATTTGCTTCGTGTTGGATTTTCCTGCTGACTGGAGAGTGTCATTCTGGAAAGAGCTGACTGTTGACTGATGCGTCCCCAAGGCCACTCAGTGAGCTGGTGGTGTCCTAAATACTGGTGGGAGGAGGGAGGGGGGAAGGAAGGGAGGGGTGAAGGGGTGAGGAAAGGAGATGGGGTGAATGGAGAGGAGAAGGGAAGAGGGAGCGGGGGAGAGGTGAAGGGAGGGGGGAGAGGTTGGAGAAGGGAGGAGGGAGGGGTGGAGAGAAGGGAGGAGGGAGGGTATGGAGAGGAGAACAGAGGAGGGAAGGGTGGAGAGAACAGAGGAGGAAGGGTGTGGAGAGAAGAGGAGGTGGAAAGGAGAAAGGAGGAGGGAGGGGTGGAAAGAAGGGAGGAGGGATGGGATGGAGAGGAGAAGGGAGGAGGGAAGGGTGGAGAGAAGGGAGGAGGGAGGGTGTGGAGAGGAGAAGGGAGGAGGGGATGGATAGGAGGGAGGCAGATAGAGGGGGCTGTAGTAAAGAAGGAGGAAGCCATGCAGGGCTGAGGAAAGGAGACAGAGTGGTAGAGGGAAGGGAGGGAGGAGTCAGGGAGACGGAAGGAGGGAGCAGTGAAGGAGAGAAGGGAGAGGAGGAGCGGGAGGGAGCCTCTCCTCAATCAACTCTGGGTCTAAGAACCTCCAGAGTGGATCAGGGCCACCCCAGAGAGTACATCTGTGAAAGCGTGGAAGCAAATACGCAAACTTCCATGTCTGCTATTGTTTCATTTAAAACAAAGCATTGCACTTGCTTAATCCTGCGTGTATGGTGGACCAAATCCACATATCTGCTCGGCAGCAACCCTCCCTCACGCATTCTTATCTGGTGCTTTCCTTCAACAGATATTTCCTGAGCACCTATGGGTCCAGTCTCAGTCTCAGGCACTGAGGACCCAGACAAACACCCCTTCTGTGGACATTCTATTCAGCAGGACAGACAAGAAACAAGATAAATAACCGTGTTGTGGTGGTACACTTCATCCTCCTTCGTGTTCTTGTGCTCAAAGAGTTGTGTCTGACTCTTTGTGACCCCCATGGACTGTAGCCTGCCAGGCTCCTCTGTCCATGGGATTTTTCAGGCAAGAATACTAGAGTGCGTTGCTGTGCCTTCCTCCGGGGGATCTTCCTGACCCAGTGATCCAACCCACATCTCTTACGTCTCCTGCATTGACAAGCAGGTTCTTTACCACTAGCGCCACCTAGGAAGCCCACAGAATTATATCATCCAGTTATTCCCATTCAGTGTACAGACCCAGAGGAGCTGAAAGCAGGGTCCCAAAGATACATATATAGAGGACTTCCCTGGTGGCCCAGTGGTTAAGAATCCACCTTAGAATGCAGGGGACTCGGATTTGATTCCTGGTCAAGAAACTGGCATTCTACATGCCTCAGGGCAGCTGGGCCCGCGTGCTGCAATTAGGGAAGCCCATATGCCAGAACACATGCCTCAACTAAGCCAGATGCAGTCAAATAAATAAACATTTGGAAAAAAACTTGAAAAAAAGTCTATAGCATTAGCATGAGAGTGTGCTCAGTCACTCAGTTGTGTCTGACTCTTCCGAGACCCCATGGACTGTAGCCCACCAGGTTTCTCTGTCCATGGGGAATCTCCAGGCAAGAATACTGGAGTCAGCTGCCATTTCCTCTTCCAGGGAATCTTCCCACTCCAGGGATCGAACCTGCCTCTCCTGTAGCTCCTGTAGTGGCAGGCATTCTTTACCACTGAGCCACCTAGGAAGCCCATATGATTCAGCAGAATTACCACATGATCCAGCAATTCCCATTCTGTGTACAGACCCAGTGGAGCTGAAAGCAGGGTCCCAAAGATAGATATAGATATATACATATTTTCACAGCGGCATTATTCATAATCACCAAAATGCAGAAAGAACCCAAGTGTCCATCAGTGGATGAATGCATAAACAAAACGCAGTTCATTCACACAATGGAATAGTACTCAGCCTCAAAAAAGAAGTAAATTCTGACATGTGTGACGTGGATGAACCTTGAGGACATTATGCTAAAACGGCAAATACTGTATGATTCCACTTATATGAGGTCCCCAGAGCAGCCACATTTATAGAGACAGAAAGTAGAATGGTGGTTGTCAAAAGAAGGGGGAGAGGGATGGGAGCTAGTATTTAATGGGGACAGAGTTTCAGTTTTGCAAAATGAAAAAAGTTCTAGAGATGAATGGTGTGGTGGCTGCATAAAAATATGAACGTACTGAACGTCACCATTTAAAAGCGGTGAAAATGGCAAATTTTATGTTATGTCTATTTCACTACAATTTGTAAAAAAAGATGTGACTACCAAATGTAAGAAACAGACTTTCTCGATTCAAAGAAACTGACTGTAAAAAAACAAGCAGGAAAATCTGAATGTGGACTGGAAATTAGATGACATTTAAAAATCATTGTTAATTTTGTCAGTGTGATAGCAGTAAGAAAATACTTGTGTGCTTTTAAGAGATGTAGACGGAAGTTTGTAAAATCATATAAGGTCTGGAATTTGCTTTAAAATAGCTCAAAAATAAAGAGAAAAATGGACTTATAAGTCTAAATGCTGGTGATTATATTTGGGTAATGGGTATGTGGGGCTCTCTCTACTCTTAGTGTATTTGAATATTTGCAGAATAAGCTTGTGCGTGCATGTTCAGTCATGTCCAACCCTTTTCCACCCCATGGACTGTAGCATTCCAGGCTCCTCTGTCCATGGGATTCTCTAGACAAGAATACTGGAGTGGCTTGCCATTTCCTCCTCCCAGAGATTGAGCTCACATCTCCTGCGTCTCCCGCCTTATTAGGCAGATTCTTTACCAGTGTGACACCTGGGAAGCCCTTAAAAGCTCTTACAAAACACAGGATAACTTTCACAAACTAAAACCATTTAAAACTATTTATCTCATTGGCATTTCACCCTTTTAACATTTTGATTTGTGTAGATTTTATAGTGCATATAATAATTTTAGTGGAATACTTATATAATCACATAAATAAAAATATGTTAATGAAAAGATGTTCAAAATCACTAATTGTTAGTGAAATACAAATCAAAACTACAATGAAGTATCACCTCACTCTGGTCAGAAATGACCATTATTAAAAAGTCTACAAATAGCAAGTGCCATAGAGGGTGTGGAGAAAGGGGAACCCTCCGACACAGTTGATGGGAACGTAAGTTGGAAGAGTCACTATGGAGAACCATACGGAGGTTCCTCAATAAACGAAAAACAGAGTTACCATGTGATCCAGCAATCCCACTCCTGGGCATTTATCTGGGCAAAACTAATTTGAAAAGATATATGCACCCCAAGGTTCACAGAAGCACTATTCTCAACAGCCGCAACATGGAACCAACCTTAAATGTCCATCAACAGAGGAAGAGAGAAAGAAGATATGGTGCACATAGACAGTGGAAGGTTACTCAGCTATAAAAAGAAAAAGAAAAAAATGCTGCCATTTGCAGCAACACTGATAAACCTAGAGATTGTCATACTGAGTGAAGTAAGTCAGACAGAGAAAGACAAATCTAAGATATCACTTACATGTGGAATCTAAGAAAGGGTACAAATGAACTTATCTACAAAACAAATACAGTTACAGATGTAGAGAACAAACTCATGGTTACCAGGGGCAAGGGGGAAAATGATAAACTGGGAGATTGGAATTGACATATATACAGCACTATACATATATACATATATATAAATTAAATAGATAACTAGTAAGTATCCACTGTATAGCATAGGGAACTCTACTCAACACGCTGTAATGGCCTACACAAGAAAAGAGTCTAAACAAGAGTGGATATATGTATATGCATAACTGATTCACTTTGTGATACAGCAGAAACTAACACAGCATTGCAACTCAGCTATATTCCAATAAAATCTTTTAAAAAGAAAAGAAGAGATATATGCACCCTGGGTGTTCATTGGAAGGACTGATGCTGAAGCTGAAACTCCAATACTTTGGCCACCTCATGCGAAGAGTTGACTCATTGGAAAAGACCCTGATGCTGGGAGGGATTGGGGGCAGGAGGAGAAGGGGACGACAGAGGATGGGATGTCTGGATGGCATCACCGACTCGATGGACCTGAGTCTGAGTAAACTCCGGGAGTTGGTGATGGACAGGGAGGCCTGGCGTGCTGCAGTTCATGGGGTCGGTCACAAAGAGTCGGACACGACTGAATGACTGAACTGAACTGATGCTCATGTCAGCACTATTCACGATAGCCAGGACATAGAACAACCTAATGTCCATTGACCACTGAATGAATAAAGATGCATATGTATACAATGGAATATTACTCAGTCATGAAAAGTAAAATAATGCCACCACTTGCAGCTGCATGAATGGACCTAGAGATGATCATACTAAGTGAATCAAGTCAGAAAGAGAAAGACAAACACAATATATCACTTATATGTGGGATCTAAAAAATGACACAGATGAACTTACAAAACAGAAGCAGACTCAGAGACATAAAGAACAGACCTATGGTTGCCGAGGTGGAGGGGAGGTGAAGAGGGAAGGACTGGGAGTTTGGGATTAACAGATGTGAGCTACTATATACAGAACGGATAAACGACAAAGTTCTACTGTATAGTACAGGGAACTATGCTCAATATCCTATAATAAACCATAGTGGAAAAGAAAAATAGGCAATAAACAACAAAAATAAAGCTGAAAAAATATGTACACATGCTGAAAATGTGTTGGCTTTGCTGGCAGAGGTAGGAGTTCAGAAGTTTGGAGATCATGGCTAGAAAGACTCCCCAAGACTTTTTATGGTCCCAGAAAGAGACTAGGGGAAAGTGATGGCAAGCTGAGGCAGAAGCTAACCATCCAATGAGGCTGTGGTAGAAAAGGCACCTCATGCCATGTCTGAATACCCTGCAGTTCTGTCTTTCTCCCTGATGTGACTGACTTTCTTCTTTTCTGAGTTAGTTGAAAGCAACTGCTTGCCACTTACTATTTGGCAAGTAAAAACTCTTTGGTCAAATGATAAAGAGTTTGAGTTTCAGAGTCTGACAGGTCGGAGTTCGCATCTCAGTTCTGCCCCTTTCTAGTAAGTTACTTTGCCTCTCCCACCCTGTCTGTTTTCATCTGTAAAGTGTGGATAATGCAGAATCTACATTCTGTGGATAATGCAGGGCTTCCCTGGTAGCTCAGTGGCAAAGAATCTGCCTGCCAATGCAGGAGACACGGGTTCAATCCCTGATCTGGAGATCCCATGGGCCACAGAGCAATTAAGCCTATGCGCCACGACTGTTGAGCCTGTGCTCTGGAGCCTGGGAGCCACAGTGACTCAAGCCCATGCACCCTAAAGCCTGTGCTCCGCAACAAGAGAAGCCACAGGAATGAGAAGCCCAAGCACCACAACTCAAGAGTAGCCCCCGCTCACCACAACTAGAGAAAAGCCCTCGCAGTAATGAAGACCCAGCACAGCCATAAATAAACATTTCTTTAAAAAGTGTCTGGCATACAGTAGGTGGCCAATAAACACTAGCTGTCACTATTGTTAGAAACTATAGTTATCATTTCCCTTGGGCAACAGGGTTTTTTAATTCTTTAATTCACTGACACGTTTCCTCATCCTAAAAGTCTCTTTGCTGCAGGTCAGCAGAAATAACTCAGTCTAAGTCCTTAAAGAAGCTTCGCTGTTTCTTTGAGAGTTAATCAAATTTTTCAATAAAAAAATAAAAGAAAGCAAGAGGAGAATGGAAATAAATGGGGAAGGAGAGGAGAGAGCAGGTGAATCCTAGAGAGGGGATAATGAAAGTGAAAAAGTGAAAGTTGCTCAGTCATGTCCGACTCTTTGAGACCCCATGGACTCTATAGTCCACGGAATGCTCCGAGCCAGAATACTAGAGTGGGTAGCTGTTCCCTTCTCCAGGGGATCTTCCCAACCCAGGGATCGAACCCAGGTCTCCGGCATCGCAATCAAATTCTTTACCATCTGAGCCACCAGGGAAGCCCAGAGAGGGGAATAACAGAGGAGTGGTATTTAGCATTGAAGTTACATTTATTAGATGCACCACGTCCCTGCTGGATCAGACAGTAAAGAATTTGCTTGCAATGCAGGAGACGTGGGTTCAATTCCTGGGTCAGGAAGATCCCCTGGAGAAAGAAATGGCTACCCACTCCAGTATTCTTGCCTGGAGAACTCCTTGGGCAGAGGAACCTGGTGGGCTGCAGTCCATGGGGTTACAAAGAGTCAGAAACAACTGAGCATCTAACACTTCAGGGCTTCCCTGGTGGCTTAGTCAGTAAAGAATCCACCTGCAATGCAGATGTGGCTTCAATGCCTGAGTCAGGAAGGTTCCCTGGAGAAGGAAATGGCAACCCACTCCAGTATGTTTGCCTGGGAAATCCCAGGGACAGAAGAGCCTGGTGGACTACAGTCCATGGGGTCGCAAGAGTCAGACAGGACTTAGTGACTAAAACACCACTACCGGTTATTTATGAAATATGAAATGATAGGTGGGTGGATGGATGGATGAATGGATTGAGGAATAGAAGGATGGGTAGAGAGACAGAGAACTAGACAGAGACATAGATCAGTAGATATGTGAATGACTATGGATGGACGGGTGAACAAATGGAAGATGGATGGGTGGGTGGGAGGTTGGATGGATAGAAACATGGACAGACCAATGGATGAATGAATGGATGGGAGGACAGACAGGGAGATGGATGAATCGATAGATGCATAAAAAGATGCATGAGTAAAAAAAAAAAAAAGATGCGTGAGTAAATGGATGGATGGATGGATGGATGGATGGGAGGAAAGACAGGGAGATGGATGAATTGATAGATGCATAAAAAGATGGGTGAGTAAATGGATGGATGGATGGATGGGCAGATGGAAGAATGGATGGATGGGTGGATAGATATATGGGCAGGTGAAGGGAGGCAGGGATGGGGAGATGGATGAATGGATAGATGGATAGGAAGATTGCTGAGTGGATGGATGGGTGGATGGATGAATGGATGATGGATGGTCCAGTAGGAAGGTGGGTGGGTGAGTGGCTAGATGTACGGATGGAGGGGAGCGAATGTCAAAAGGAAGACAGCGTGGGCAAAAAAAAAAAGTTTGTTTACCCCATTACCTTTCTATTACATGTGATGCCTAAACATGCCACCAGATGTCAGTCTAACCTCAGGAAACCATATCAGAGTTTGCATTGGAGCCACCTTTTCCACCTTACCTGAAGCTTTCTGATTCAAAACAAATACTGGCTCATTTTGATAATAATCAAACCAGTCAATCCTAAAGAAAATCAACCCTGAATATTCATTGGAAGGACTGATGCTGCAGCTGAAGCTACAAAACTCTGGCCACCTGATGAGAAGAGCCGACTCACTGGAAAAGACCCTGATGGTGGGAAAGATTGAAGGCAGGAAGAGAAGGGGACGGCAAAGAATGAAATGGTTGGATGGCATCACTGAGGCAATGGACAGGAGTGTGAGCAAGCTCCAGGAGATAGTGAAGGACAGGGAGGCCTGTGTGCTGCAGTGCATGGGATTGAAAAGAGTCGGACACGACTGAGCAACTGAACATTTTGATAATACAGTTTTCATTGCATTCTGTAATTATATTTCCCTCATCACTACACCTAGAACCCAACTGGCATTTATAACCCAGTTCCCCCTTCAAGCAGAAAGTGGGGAGGAGGGGCGTGGGGTGGGGGAGGCCAGAGCCTAAGCCTAGTGATGAAGTTGCTAGTTTCCAAGAGGTCAGACTTGGCAGGCGTGAGGTGGGTGGGAGAAGGGATTTCTGGGGCCACAAGAGTGATTAGCAAACCTGTCAGCCTCAGCTCCAATAGCCTTGAATTCATATTCACATCCTACTTGCCTGCTGTCTGCCCAAGAATCCTCCCAGCTCTACACCTTGGCCAAAGAAGCTCTTGAGAAAAAGAGAGTGAAAAAAAGCACCAGCTCTCCCTCCATATGGGGGACTGAATCTTCTTCACACAAATCGCTTCTAATCCTCAAACAGCCTGGAAAGATTTCAAGGTGGAGAGCGAACCCAGCGGAGCCACCTCTGACTCCACTCCTCCATCCAATGATGGCTCCCAGGAGAAGACCCACTTTCAGGGTCACTGGCCAAGAGAAAGGGAACCCGGGATCAGAGTCACCACATCCTCCCAACCCCCCACCCCCACGCCACTTTTCAGGTTTAGACTGAAGGCTAGAGGTAAAAGTGTGATCCCCACTTTCCACCCCTCACCTGCCCACCCCATCCCCCCACCCCACCCCCACCCCCGAGAAAGGAGCATTTCTCAGCCTGGTTCGGGAAGGTCCCTCCCAGGGGAAATATTTGCCGACCCCCCTGAGTGGACTCACTGCCGGATCCGAGCACGCCCTGCCACGCCCACAATTAACCCCTTCGTTGCCGCACCGTGTGAGCCCCGGGGGTTCACCTAAAGGACTCAAGGCAGCAGCATTCGCTCCACTGGCAGGAAAGGAATTGGAGACTTCAGCAACCAGCCATATGAGTGGCCCCCCTCCCCCGCCCAGAAGCTTGTCAGAAATAGGTGCTTCCTGACCCCAAGAGACCCCGGTTTCCTGCTGCCCCCCATCCCGGAGGCTGGGGGTGGGTCGCCCACCACCCCGGGCATACTCACTCCCATTCTTTTCTTCTGGCCTGTGGCGTGCTGTGGATTTTGTGCGCCTGGTGGGCCAAGATGACATCGCGGTGGTCCACCACGCCGCCCCGTCGCTTCAGAGGGGGCCCCTCGCCGCCGCTCATCAGGTGGGACCGCGTGTCCGGCGGGACGCGGGCTGTGCGCGCGGGGGCGCCGTCCGGACCTGAGGGGCCCAAGCCGCGGTCGTACAGGGCATCATAGTCACTGCGGGGCGAGAACATGGGGTCCAGGACCCGGGAGGACTTCGACATCCATGGGCCTCACTCAGAAATCCCAGGGTCTTCTGCCTCCAGCCCGGGAGGAAACTAAAGGAGCAGACAGGAGAGAGCGAGAAAGAGGAAGGGTAAGGGCGATGCGGAGAGAAGGGCGCTCAGGGGACCAGGACCGCACAGACAACCAGCCTCCTTCACAGGAAGTCAAAAAACACCCCAGGACCGGCCCAACGGGAATTAGTATTTCCTTGGCAACTCAGGCCTGGGAAGCCAGTTCTTAGGAGCTGCCCGGCAACCAAGGCAGCGCCGTGGAGCAAAAGACCACAGAGGCTGTGTCGCAGGACACTCGCTCCCCTTCACAGGTGCCGGCCAACGAGGGTGGGACTTGTGATTTCTCAGCATCTCAGCGTTCTCCTCTGCAAAATGGGCCGCCAGGAGCCTACTTGTTCACTCTCCTCTGGTCCCTGGTTCCTCTGAGCTCCAGAGAGTCACTTAGAAAACTCAAAGGGGCAGTTTAAGGGTCGGCTTTAAAACCCACACAGGATATGGCCATCTGTGAGTGAGCCCTGCCCTTTGCCACCTTGGCTGATTTTTTAAAAAGAGACTTCCCTGCTGTGGACACTTCCACTGCAGGGGATGTGGGTTCGATCCCTGGTCTGGGAACTCAGATCCCACATGCTGTGAGGCATAGCCCAAAAAATAAATTTTAAAAAATTTAATGAAAGAGAAAAGGGACAGAGTTCTTACCCTTTATGAATGCATTAGGTGGTTAAACCCCAGAGGGACTGAGAGCCGGGAAAGACCTTTGTCTCCATTTTATTCACTATTCACTCAACAAATGCTGAGTGAGCAGCTGCTGTGTGCAGGCCTTGCGCTGGCTGCAGGGGACACAGTGCGAATGAGGCAAACAAATGTCACCCTTATGCTGGAATGGAGGTTCTAGAGGGGGAGGCAGACCATGAAAAACATAAATACCTCATGCGGAGACTGGGAGTTGAAAAGTGCTGTGGAGGGATTTCCCTGGTAGCCCAGTAGATATGAATCCGCCCTTGAATGTGGGGGACACCTGTTCGATCCCTGGTCTGAGAAGACTCCAGATGCTGCGGAGCAACTAAGCCCCTGGGCCGCAACTACTGAGCTTGTGCTCTAGAGCCCGGGAGCCCAATACTTCGCCCACTGTCTGTAACTATGGAAACCCACGCGCCTAGAGCTCTTGCTCCAAAACAAAAGAAAGAAAGAAAGTGAAGTCATTCAGTTGTGTCCGACTCTTTGCGACCCCAAGGACAGTAGCCTGCACCAGGCTCCTCCATCCATGGGATTTTCTAGGCAAGAGTACTAGAGTGGGTTGCCATTTCCTTCTCCAGGGAATCTTCCCGACCCAGGGATCGAACCTAGATCCCCCACACTGTAGACAGATGCTTTACTGTCTGAGCCACCAGGGAAGTCCGCTCTAAAACAAGAGAAGCCTCAAACAGCGTGAAGCCCAAGAACCACAACTAAAGAGCAGCCCCCTGCTCGCCGCAACTAGAGAAAAGCCCAAGCAGCAACGGAGACCCAGCACAGCCAGATGAATAAATACAATTTTTTACAAGTGCTGTGGAGGGCAATTCAGCAGGAGAGGTATATTCATTTGCTGGAGCTGCCATAACAAAGTACCACATGCAGGGTGCCTTAAACAACAGAAATTTATTTCCTCCCTGTTCTGAAGGCTGCAGGTTGGAGATCAAGGGGTCAGCAAGGCTGGTTTCTTTGGAGGTCTCTCTCCTTGGTTTGTAGACTGCCATCTTCTTCCTGTGTCTTCTCATGGTCTCCCCTCTGGGTATGTATGTGTCCTAATGTTCTTCTAATTTTACTTTGCATGCGTGCGTGCTAAATTGCTTCAGTTGTGCCTGACTCTTTGCAACCCTATGGACTACAGCCCGCCAGGCTCCTCTGTCCATGGGATTCTCCAAGCGAGAATACTGGAGTGGGTTGTCATGCGCTTCTCCAGGGAATCTTCCCAACCTAGGGGTCAAACCCGAGTCTCTTACATTTCCTGTATTGGCAGCCGGGTCCTTTACCACTAGCATCACCTGGGAAGCCTCTATTTTACCCTAATTGCCTCTTTTTTCTCTCTCATTTTTTTTTTTCTTTTTTCTTTCCCCCTCCAAATGATGGGAGAACTTAATTAAAATTTTTTTTTAAATCTTCTTTTTAACCTGGCCCTTTCCCCCACCACTAGAAAGCAGGTTAATTGCTAAAAACAGTTCATTTATTTGAGCATGTTCTTTTTAGGCAACTTTGCTTTTTCCACTGTCGTAGCCCCACTTGGTATTTCTGTTAGTCTTCTCTTTAAACACTTTTTTTTTTTTTTCAGGAGAATTCGCATCACCATCTCTATTTCTGCTTCTTTATCCTCTCCCATGAGAAGAGCCAGTGCATCTCCCACTTTCTCCCTTCTTCTCGTCTTCCATCATTTTTCCCCTGTTCAGCCTGAGTCCACCTTTGTAGCGCTGACTTTTGTTTCTTCTACTGTCTGGGTCTGGCTTCAGGATAACATCCTATGGAGAAGACTACACTACTTTCACCTAATGAAGATTGTCTTTGACCACCCTGGGTTCGTCCTTGGGCTTCTCTTCCTGCTCACTCATCTCATTTATGGTCACTCTGCATCAGAGTCCCCTTCATCTTCTAATTTTTTCATTATCTTTTTAGTAGATTTCTTAGAGCTTATATGACTTTTGAGTCTTATGGAAAACGGGAATATATAGTCTGAAGATATTAAAAGCCTTGGGGGAACTTCCCTGGTGGTCTAGTGGTTAAGACTGTCTTCCAAGGTAGGAGGTGTGGGTTCGATCCCTAGTCAGTGAGTTAAGATCCCACATGCTTCGCAACCAAAAATTACAATAAAAAAGTACAGAAGCAATACTATAGCAAATTCAATAAAGACTTTTTAAAAACATGGCACACATAAAAAAAATTTTTTAAATCTTAAAAAAAAATAAACATAAAAGCCCTGGAGATCTCAGTGAGATGATGTTATAAAAGAGTATTTTATGGGAATTCCCTGGTGGTCCAGTGGTTAGGATTCCACACTTCCTGTACTTCCACTGCAGGGGGCCCGGTTTCAATCCCTCGTCGGGGAACCAAGATCCTGCAAGCTTTGAAGTGTGGCGCAAAAAAAAAAAAAAAAAAAAAAAGTTTTATAATATCATGCATTTAACTTGGTACTAGAAAAGTAGAAGTATCAATTACAGGAAAGCACAGTGTCTGTGTGAAGGTGTCTGCAGTCTCTGATCCAGGCATCTGGCTTTCTTAAAATACTGCTGGGCAATCTGACACTAGCCATGCCCGTGGTACATATGACCTTCCCAGGTCCTCAAAGTCAAGGGAAACTGAACACCAGCATCCTTGGGCTTTCAACCTGGATCTCCAGCCAGCAGGAGCAGCCAGGCCCGGGGGCAGACAGCCTCAGCCCACCAGGTTCCTAAGGCCCTACAGCACCCACCTCCAGGGTCTACAGGGCATCCCAAGCTGACCAGGCCAAGGCAGGACACGAGGGATTCATGTGGAGACCTAGCAGGAGTGTGGCCAGGGGAGAGGAGTCTTAATTATGTCTTTAAAGGCTCTATCTCCAAATATGGTCCCAAGCTGGGACTTCCCTGGCAGTCCACTGGTTAAGACTTCGCCTTCCAATGCAAGGGGTGCAGGTTCCATGCCTGGTCAGGGAGCTAAGATCCCACATGCCGTGGGGCTAAAAAACCAAAACATAAAACAGAAGCAATATTGTAACAAATTCAATGAAGACTTTAAAAATGGCCCATGTCAAAAGAAAAAAAAATCTTAAAACAAAAATACAGTCACATTCTACTGTGGATTAGAACTGCACCATATGAATTTGGGAGCAGGAGACACAATTCTGCTCACCACAGAGGATGACAGGAGGTGGTGGGTGGGCTGGTTATTGTATTAAATAGGGGGTCAGAGATGGCCTCTCTAAGGAAGTAACATCTGAACAGAGAGACCTGGAGGACTTGAAGCAGTAGCCACGTTGGGTATCTAAGAGAAGAGAGTTCCAGGCAGAGAACAGCATGTGCAAAGGTCCTGAGGTAGGGCTGTGTGTGATTTACTCAAGGAACAGTAAGGAGGCCTGAGTGGCTGTGAGTGAGAAGTGTAATAGGGATGAGGGTGGGGAGGTGATGAAGCAGATCACACAGGACCTTGTGAGCCATGGGAAGAAATTTTTTCTTCTTCCTTCTAGAAGTGAGATGGCCCATGGTGTTCAGATCCACAGGTAACCCAACAGCATATTTTCAACCCCAAACTGAGTTTTTCCACCTAACAGCCCCCCATCACTAGCCTCCCAGTGTCTGTCCAAGAAAAGCAAATCCACAGGAAGGCCAGCCTGAATGACATAGAATTAGGAGCCTAAATCCCATGCATAAACATTGCAAGAGTCACCTCAACATACAGAGGTGTAAGGAGATGGTGCAAAGCAACAGGAGTGGGAACAGAGGCTTATCTCTCTGCTGACTATTTCCTCTTCCTCTGCTTGAAGGCTTCCACGAAGTAAGAATGTTCTCTCTCCTAAGTAAACCTCTCCTAAGTAGATCAACTCAATATCAGTTTAATGAACGCTCTTTCCCTCTGGGGAGGTTTCTTTTTTCAAATCTTGTAACTAATGGAGTTTAATAGGCCTATCTTCATGACGCCTTTAAGTTTCAATTTACTCCCATGAAAACTTAAATCGCCTACGATAGTCAATTTATAAAGCCTTTTGTGTTTTTCTAAATACATTCCCTTCACATTAAAAAAAAAAGCCTTTTATTCCTTTTATAAGCCCTTATGCCTCGAAGGCATTTTCCTTCACATTTTATAGAAATAAAACTGAAGACTGGGACTTCCCAGGTGGTCCAGTGGCTAAGACTCCCCACTCCCAATGCAAGGGGCCTGGGTTTGATCCTCAGTCAGGGAACTAGATCCCACATGCCAGAACTGAAAAAGAAGAGTTTGCATGCTGCAACCAAAAAAGATCCTGCATGTTTCAACTAAGACCTGGTGCAGCCAAAATAAATTTATGTGTGTATATACATACACACACACACACACACACACACACACACACACATTTAAAAAACTGAGGATGAAAGGAATGTCTTGCTACCTATTCCATTTCTACTTCTTGGAGTCACCCCACCCACCCCCCAAAATGTGCTTACTGTGTCAATATTAAAGAAAGAATTCACCACAGGGAACTATATTCAATATTTTGTGATAACCTATAAGAGAAAAGAATCTGGAAAGGAATAGGTATGGACACAGATTATAAAACTGAGTCACTGGGCTGTACCCCTGAAACTGAGGTAGAAATTGCTAGGCAGTCAGTGTAAGACTGAGTCCTTGGTCTCTTTTTCAATAAACATCTCACACTACTAACCTGAAGCTATATCCTTTGTTCCAGTTTCCTGACTTTCAGAGGAATGCGTCCTTGGTCTGGTAGATCATAAAACACCCAGATGCAGGACAGGACAACGGTTAACTTCTGGCCCTCTTATTTAAAAGAAAAGCAACAGGTAGACCATCAACTTTTGGTCCATATCTGGTCCTCTGTGAAATGGCCAGGGGTCGTAAGACAGGGTCACACGATGGTGACCGAAAGTCTGAGGAGACTTAGAAACTGGGGATCAAAAGAAGCCATAAAGGTGTCAAGTTAAACATTGTAACCTTTAAACTGATTGGCTAGAAATGACATACGTTAAGGACAAGAGCCAACCAAAAAAGTACAGATGGAGACTAGAAAGGATGTAATGCCGCTAAGTGCTGTAAGCATTTTAATGCTTATAAATGCTGTAAGTCCCACATTTGGGGGGCACTTCAGTGTCTCTCAGTGTCTATGTTGAGAGCTTTATTCTTTTCGTCTCTTTAAAATAAGTCCTATTTGCTTGCTACTGTGATCGTTTGCATGTGTGTGAAGTTCATTCTTCAGCTCTGTGAACAAGAATTCAGGTTCCTGTTTCAATACTAATGCAACAGTGAAAATCAATCTTACTTTAAAATGTTTGAAACATGAAAGAACCTAGCTTACAACTTGGATGGTCTGTGTAGTATCCCCAGTGTAACGAAAACCCCAGAGCCCAGGCTTGATGGAAAAAGCTCCAGGCACCCAGAGAAGGGAGGTTTGTACCTGGGAAGATGCGAGACGGAGTGGGAAAGACAAAATCTAAGGCACAGGCACAATGACATCTTTTGAGACACCCACCTGCTGGTCCCACAGGCTCAAGATGGAAATCTCCCTTCCCTGCTCCTTCTCTACAGCCCTTTGCTCCCAGCATCCCCCATCCCATCACAGGCCCCCCAATTTAACTTGATGCCCAAATCACATAGTTCGCCCTTTCCCTTCACTCTCTGACTGAAAGCCATCAGCAGATGCCATCCATTCACCTCCAAAATAGATCCTATACCCAACCACGTCCCTCCATGGCAAAGCCTCCTTCATTGCTGGCCTGGACTTGGGCAGTTGCCCCTCCTGGGTCAGCTGGCTTTCTCACTCCCCACGTCTAGCCTGCATTCTGCTCCGCAGTCAATGGGGAAGCTTCTGAAAAGAGTCAGTCGCTCTTTTGCGGTTATAGATAAAAGCCACTCCCTACAGGCTGCCCTGTCAGCCAGACCCCAACCCCTCCCCTTCCCCCTCTTGCCTCTAAGCTGCAGAGTCACCAACCTCACCAGTCCTGGTCTCTGCCAAGCTCATTCCATCTTTGCAATTCCCTCTTCCTAGTGGAGCAGTGCTAAAGAATTTGCCTGCCAGTGCAGGAGATACAAGAGCTGCAAGAGACACGGGTTCGAACCCTGGGTCTGGAAGATCCCCTGGAGTAGAAGATGGCAACCCACTCCAGTATTCTTATCTGGAGCATCCCATGGACAGAGGAGACTGGTGCGCTAGAGTCCATGGGGTCACAAAGAGTTGGACATGCCTGAGCACACATGCAGACAGGCCACTTCCTAGAATGCTCTTCCCCTCATCTGTGATGGGTCAGCTCCCTCTCATTATCCAGGCTGCAGTCAGATGTAGGCACTCCTCATCACATCCTCCAATGAGGTCTTCCTCGGGGATTTTTGGTGTCCCCTTTAGGATGTCAGTGTTAGGCATACAAGGATCTTGATCTATGTTGTTTGCCTTTGGGTCCCTGACAACTTGGGCTTCCCAGGTGGCTCAATGGTAAAGGATCTATGTGCCAACGAGGGTGATGCTGGTTCTATCCCTAGGTCGGGAAGATCCCGTGGAGAAAGAAATGACAACCCACTCTATATTCTTGCCTGGAGAATCCCATGGACAGAGGAGGCTGGTGGGCTACAGTCCATACGGTTGCAAAGAGTCAGACACAACTGAGCCACTGAGTATGCATGCAACCTGAATGACTCAATGATCTTAAGGATGAGTCTACCCAAGAAAACATCACCAAGCACATAGAACCCTCCTGCCTGGGGTCTAGGACTTCACGTAGCTAGGGAAGGGATAAATTGTGGTGGGAAAGATTTATTCCAGAGCCAGGCCCATCGGACTCCAGCACACAATCAACTAGCTATGTGTTCCCCAACATGATTTAATCCTCTGCATCTCCTTCTCCCGCACAAGGTGGGGATAAGGGTAAGTAGTACAGGGAGCCATGGTGAGGGGTCAGTGGGAGCCTGTCGGAAAGCAGAGCTCTGAGCACAGCGCCAGGCCGTGGAAAGTGCTTGGTCGACACTGGCTCTCAGGCTGACTTTGAGGCAGGTGGGTGGAGTCTGGAAGCTGGATGGGTCAGGGCAGGGTAGGGGGCGATGGGGACGGCTGCTCAAGCAACACCACGGAGCTCACTCTGCAGAGCCATCACGCGCGCTTCCAGCAGCAGAGCCCCAGCTGTCCTGTGTGTACACACAAGAAGCAAACACAACCCCAGCCAACGGGTGCTTCCAGCCGGGTGGCCGTTCCTGGCACCTGCGGGGTCTTGTGACCAGGCGTGCTGTTCCCTGTCTGTTTGCTCAACCACAGCACGGAGGAAATGGCCAAGCACCTGGGGTTTGCATCCCTTAGAAGCGACCAGGTTTCACAAACAGGCGGTGCAAAGAGATGACAACGGGGGTAAAGCAAATGCAAGAAAAGAAGCGGCATTCAGCCTGAGACCACAAAAAAAATCTTACTGCTAATGTAATCAGAATAGGACTTCCTCAAAGTACCAGGTATCGCGTGAATCTATTTCCCTGAATCCAAATTGGAACTGCAGCCAAGACGGGGGTTGACCCCCACTGCCAAGCCTGGACCAGCCTGAGTTGCCATAGCAACCAGATGGCACCTGGAGATGCTCCTGATGAATATAGCTGGTTCAGGAGCTATGGGAGGGGGAGCAGGGAGGCAGGGACTGTAAGACAGTCCGGGTGGCTTCTGTGCACCACCCCCACATGGACAGGACGTTTACATAGCTGCACTGGGCACCAGGCTTCACCACCCATGGGTCAAACAAGCACCAGTAACTCCTAAAGCAGCCTTCTCTCTCCTACAAATCAGTAAAAGATATGGCACCTAAAATTAGAGGACTTATGGCTACCAACGTGGGAAGGGGAGGGATAAATTAGGAGTTTGAGAGTAATATATACACACTAGATAAGCAACAAGAACCTATTGTATAGAACAGGGATCTATACTCAATATTTTGTAATAACCTATACAGGAAAAAAATCTGAAAAGGTATTTGGCCACCATGCAAAGAGCCGATTCACTGAAAAAAGACCCTGAAGCTGGGAAAGATTGAGGGCAGGAGGAGAAGGGGATGACAGAGGACAGATGGTTGGATAGCATCACCGACTCAACAGACATGAGTCTGAACAAACTCCAGGAGATGGTGAAGGATAGAGAAGCCCAGAGTACCTTGGGGTCACAAAGAGTCAGACACAACTTAGTGACTGAATGACAACATGTTCCTGAATCACTTTGAAACTGCATCATTTTTCTGTATACCTGAAACTAACATAACATTGTAAATCAATTATACTTCAATTACTAAACTCAAAATAATATTAAATTAAAAGTAGAGAAAAAACATTCTCTAAATCTTCACAGGCTCCTTAGACCCATTAGAGAAGATGGAAACTCAAAATGCCCACAAGGTCCTTCATTCAGGAAATAAAAATAAGACCAGGCTGGGGGCTGGAATGTAACCTACAAGACTTCAGTTTATTCACTGGTGTGGGAGGATGTCTTTTTCTCCCATCTGGGAGGAAAATTTTTAAACTAAAACTGGCCAGTAGTTTCACTCCTAGGTGCATCTAGCCACTGAAAGTCACATTCACAAAGCTCTGTTTTTAGTAGGTTAAAACTACAAGCAACCCAAAGGTCCATTAACAAGAAAATAGAAAAACAGAGTGTGGTATATCCATATAGTGGAATATTATGCATCAATGAAAAAGAAAGCACTCCAGGCAACAGTGTGGATGAATCTCATAGAGTGACACAGTGGAGGACCCACTGTGTGATTCCACTGATATGAAGTTCAAAATTATTCATTGTTTATCTGAAATTCAAATTTAACTACGTGTTCTCTGTATTTTTTAATTTTTTTAAACTGACAGCCCACTGAAGGCTGGAAATTCCTTAACTCTTTACCTGGGTCATGGTAGGAACACAGTATATAGATCTGTGTAAAAATTCATTTGTGCATTTTTCTGCATGTTTGTTGAAATTAAAAGATGCTTGCTCCTTGGAAGAAAAGCTATGACAAACCTAGACAGCGTAATAAAAAGCAGAGATAGCCATGTAGTCAGAGTTATGGTTTTTCCAGTAGTCGTGTACGGATGTGAGAGTTGGACCATAAAGAGGGCTGAGCGCCAAACAATTGATGCTTTCGAACTGTGGTGCTGGAGAAGATTTTTGAGAGTCCTTTGGACTGCAACATCAAACCAGCCAATTAAAAAGGAAATCAACCCTGAATATCATTGGAAGGACTGATGCTGAAGCTGAAGCTCCAATACTTTGACCACCTGATGCGAAGAGCCAATTCATTGGAAAAGACCCTGATGCTGGGAAAGATTGAGGGCAGGAGGAGAAGAGGGCAATAGAGAATGAGATGATTGGATGGCATCACTGAATCAATGGACATGAGTTTAAGCAAACCCCGGGAGATAGTGAAGGACAGGGAAGCCTGGTGTGCAGCAGTCCATGGGGTCACAAAGAGCCGGACAGGCAGTGACTGAACAACAATACCAACAAATATTTTTAAAGGCAAAATAATCATATTAAATTCACTAAGAGCAAGTAGATATGCCCTTCCACCCTACAATTAAGCTTTGAGTTGGGCAGAAAAAGGGATATTAGCCAAATCTCCCCACCCAAACACAAGCCCCAGAGGAAGTTGTGTTACAGATAAGACTGAGGTTCAGAGAGGTGCTCACCAGAGGTCCCACAGCCTGGAGCAAGCAGGTCAGGGATACAAATCTAGGTTTCTTGGGGTTCCTAACACCTCTCTCTGAGGTCCAACCCAGGGTCTGACACTGAGCCTTTTTCTTACCAAGAATGCTTCTCCCAGAACATAATCTGTGGTAGGCAAGAGAGTGTCCCCCATGATCTGGGTGCCTGAGTATGTTATATTACATGGTGAAAGAAACCGGTACTAGGCTACACACTTTAAAATAGGGAGTATATCCTGGGTTATTCCTGTGGGTCCAAGGTCATCACATAGGTCTTTAAAAGAAGAAGAGGCAAGACATCCCTGGTGGTCTAGTGGTTAAGAATCCACCTGCCAATGCATTGGACACAGGTTTGTTCCCTGGTTCAGGAAGATCCAACATGCCGAGGGGGAGCTGAGCCTGTGAACCACAACTACTGAGCCTGCACGCTAGATTCCATGCTCCCCAACAAGACAGATCAGCACAGTGAGAAGCCCAAAAACTGCAACTAGAGAGTAGCCCCCCACTCGCCACAACTCGGAAAAAAAGCAACAAAGATCCTGCTGAAAATAAATTAACTTTTTTTAAAAAAAGCAAAAGAGGTCAGGGTTTCAGAGGTAGCAGAGCAGCTCCCTCACTGCGATCTATTGAAAGTCAGCCCTCAACACCAGGGTTTGGAAATAAACCAAAAAGAGAGAGAGAGAGAAAAAGAGAAACAGAGAAAAGGAAAGAAAAAAGTGAGAGAGGCAGAAGACTAGGCCAGCAATGAAACAGAAGATGAGGCAGGAGAGATTTGAAACATGAGAGAGAGAGGGACTTGACCCTGGGTCTTTACCTCTGAGATGAAGGAGCCACCGGCCAAGGAATGCTGGTGGCCTCAAGAAGCTAAGAACAATGTCCAGCCACCAGCCAGCAAGGAAACAGGACTCCAGGTCAGTCTCAATAGCTTGAAACCAACTTCTGCCAACAGCCTGAATGAACAAGGAAACAGATTCTCCCTAGTGTCCAGAAAAGCACACAGCCCACCAACACCTTGACTGCATCCCAGTCAAGCCTATCAGACTTCCAACCCATGGAAATGGCATGCTGATCGTAAGCCACTCAATTTGTGGTAATTGGATATGGCAGCATAGAAAAAATAATACACGATCCCATATGTGCACACACACAAAAAAACTGTACAAGCATTTGTTTTTAAAAAAAATGTGAGATTTTTTTAAAAAAAGAAATTCCCTGCCAGTCCAGTGGTTAGGACTCCACTGCAGGGGCCAAGGTTCAATCCCTGCTCAGGGAGCAAAGATCCCGCATGCCATGTGGCTCGGCCAAAAAAAAGTGAGATTATATATATATACACACACATATATGGGTGCTCCCCAGGTGGCGCAATGGTAAAGAATCCACCTGCCAATGCAGAAGACCTGAGACTCTGGTTCAATCACTGAGACAGGAAGATCCCCTGGAGGAGGGCACGCCAACCCACTCTAGTGTTCTTACCTGGAGAATGCCATGGACAGAGGAGCCTGGTGGGTCAGCTACAGTCCATGGGATCACAAAGAGTCGGGCCCAACTGACCACACAATACATATATATACATATATTCACATATACATATACACATAGTTGTCTATATAGACACATACATATATGTTTTATGTATGTGTATATACATAAAAGTCTGAATTTTTTTGCACTTAATAATATATCTTAAACAACATTCTACACCAGTTCCTATAGTTTTCTAATGAACCCATAGAATTGATCTAGTGTGGACATCTGGATCTTTTCATTTTTTCTATTCCTCAAAATGTTGGAGCCATCATTTTACATATAAATCCCCATGAAGCTGCTGCAGGTATTTCTTTTTTTAACTCTTTTTCCTTTCCTTATTTATTTTTATTTCTTGGCCATGTCAGGCAGTATGCAGGACCTAGTTCCCTGACCAGGGATTGAACCCATGCCCCCTGCATTGGAAGTGCAGAGTCTTAACCACTGGACCATTAGGGAAGTCCATGCTACAAGTATTTCTGTAGAATGAATTCTAGAAGTGGCATAGCTGTTTCAAAGATTGTGTACACTTTAAATTTTGACAGAAGGGCTTCCCTGGTGGTTCAATGATAAAGAATTTGCCTGCCAATACAGGAGACGCAGGTTCCATCCCTGATCCAGGAAGATCCCTTGTGCTACAGAGCAACTAAGCTCGTGCACGACAACTATTGTGCCTGAGCTCCAGAGCCTGGGAGCCACAACTATGGAGTCCATGTGCCACAGCTACTGAAGCCTGGAGTCCTAGAGCCTGTGATCTGCAGCAGGAGAAGCCACTGTAGTGAGAAGCCCATGTAGCTCAACTAGAGAGTAGCGGCCACTCACCACAACCAGAGAAAGCCAGCATGCACCAGTGAAGACCCAGTGCAGCCAAAAATCAATCAGTCAATCAAATCGTAAAAGAAAAGAAAATGTGATAGGTATTGCAACCAAAATCAAGGCAACACCCTGGGGAACAAGCAGTGGCCAGGGACTACCTTCTCAGCTCCTCTTGAGTTGGTGTGGTCATGTGACTCATCTTCACCCATGGAATGTGAGCAGCAGTGAAAAGTGTCACCCTGGGTCAGAGCTTTAAGGAGCAGGTGTGCCCTTGACAAGTTCCGTTTCTCCTCTGCTGGCTAGACATGGGAGACACTAAGGGCCCTGTGTGTGCTGGAGCCATGAAAAGGTGGACACCTGGGTCCTTGAGTCACCATGTGGAGGAGGAGAGTCAGCCACTGAGCAGAAACAGCCTTCCAGGGTAATCGGGTGAGTGAGAAACACACGTCTTCTTTGTTTAACCTTTCACCCAATTGGGGCCTATTTGTTACTGCAGGATTCCTATCTTCGCTTGGCTGCTATAACAAAATACCATAGACTGAGTGGCTTAAATAACAAACATTTATTTTCCCACAGTTTGGGAAGCTGGACATCCAAGACCAGGTTTGCTTCCTGGATTGTAGATGACCACCTTCTCTCTGTGTCCTTACATGGAGGAGAAAGAGAGAAAGAGACTGCATTCTCTGGTGTCTCTTCTTATAAGGGCAGTAATTCTTGGAGAAGGAAATGGCAACCTACTCAAGTACTCTTGCTGGGAAAATCCCATGGACAGAGGAGCCTGGTTGGCTACAGTCCACAGGGTCACAGAGTCGGACACCAACAATCCCATCACGAGGGCCCCAACCTCATGATCTCACTTAAACCTAATGACCTCCCATCTCCAAATAGCATCCCGTTGGAAGTTAGGGACTTCAAGATACGAATTTAGGGGGACATCAGCCAGCACATAGCATTTCCCTAATGGTAAAGAATCTGCCTGCAACGCAGGAGACTTGGGTTTGATCCCTGGGTCAAGAAGATCCCCTGGAGAAGGAAATGGCAGCCCACTCCAATATTCTTGCCTGGAGAATTCCATGGACAGAAGAGCCTGGTAGGCTACAGTCCACGGAGTCGCAAAGAGTTGGACACGACTGAGTGACTAACACACACAACTAATACACTACTTCACAGAAGCAGCTCTGGTTTCATTCAATGAATGTTTTTCTCGTGCTTTGAAAGCTTTGCATTCAAGGAGAATCCACACAGGTGGTGGAGTCCTGTTGAGAACACCAAAGCGTTCATTAAAAAGACAGCATCTCTGTACAGAAGCATTTGCTCTCACCTCTTCCCTCTTGTTCTCTCAGCCTTCATTCTCTTTCTTACCTTGCTGTTTGAGCTTCTCCTAGGTAATTTCATGCCTTCCTGTATTGCTCTGTATGCTAAGATCCCTGTTAACAAGGCATCGTAACTAGCCCCAGACCAAATAAGTGTTGCTAAGACCCATGAAAAGATGGTAGCTCTTGCTGAGTTCTAGGCTGAAGAGTATGAAATTCAACAGACTGTGGATTCCAATAGCCAGGATGAAGCTAATTCAAATGTCATTTTCAACCGCCCTTCAAATGCATTCACCATTTTCTAGATGTTTTATTTGATTGATAGTAAAAGTGATTTCTGGACCCTAAACAATCTCCAGAACAGGTAAGGGACAAGTGCAGGGTTCTACCCAGAAGTAAAAATTTATAACAACAAAAAAAAAAGACTTCCCTGGCAGTCCAGTGGTTAAGACTCCACACTTCCAATGCAGAAGGCATGGGTTTAAAGCCTGGACAGGGAAGATTCCACATGCCATGCAGTGAGGCCAAAAAAAAAAAGATGAAGGAGGTTCAAGGGGTAGGGGACATATGTATACCTATGGCTGATTCATGTTGATGTACGGCAGAAACCAACACAATATTGTAAAACAACTACCATTCAGTTAAAACTTTTTAAGAATGGGAAGAAAAAAAAGACTTAAAAGTAATTCTTCAAATTAAAAAAAACAGGGAGCAACAAAAACAAAAATCAGTAAGTGGGACTGCATCAAACTAAAAAGATTTTGTACAGCAAAAGGAACCATCAACAAAACAAAAAGGCAATCTACAGAACGGGAGCAGATATTTGCAAATTGTGCATCGGATGTGAGTGCTAAGTCGCTTCAGTCGTGTCCAACTCTGTGCGACCTTAAGGACTGCAGCCTGCCAGGCGCCTCTGTCCATGGGATTCTCCAGGCAAGAATACTGGAGTGGGTTGCCATTTCCTTTTCCAGGGGATCTTCCGGAGTCAGGGATCAAACCCAGGTCTCTCAAATCTACCTGCATTGGCAGGTGGATTTTTTTACCACCAGCGCCACTTGGGAAGCCCCATATATCAGATACAGGGTTGGTATCCAAAATCTGTAAAGAACTCATACAACTCAGTAGCTTAAAAAAAAAAAAACTGATTATATGGCTGAGTCCCTTTGCTGCCCACCTGAAACTATCACAACATTGTTCATCAGCTATACTCCAATACAAAATAAAAATTTTAATTAAAAACATTGTCAGAGAGGGCTTCCCTGGTGGTCCAGTGATTCAGACTTCAACATTCCACTTCAGGGAGCATGGATTTGATCACTGGTTAGGGAATGAAGATAACCCATGTTTTGCAGGGCAGTCAAAACAGTTAAAAAAAAAAAATCATCGGAGGCACTAAATAGACATTTTTCTAAAAGAGACATCCCAATGGCCAACAGTCAAATGAAAATGTGCTCAACATCACTAACTTTCAGGGAGATGCAAATCAAAACCGTGATGAGATACTGTTTTACACTATTTAGAATCACTACCATCAAAAAGACAAGAGGGCTTCCCGGGCAGCTCAGTGGTAAAGAATCTTACCGAGGCAGGAGACATGGGTGCGACCCCTGATTCGGGACAACACCACCCGCGAGGAGCAACTAAGCCCAAGTGCCCCAACTACTGGGACTGCACTGCAGAGCCGGGGGTCACACCTGCTAAGCCCATGCGCCTCCGCTCCTGAAACTCTCGCGCCCTTGAGCCCATGCTCCACAATGAAAAGCCACCACAAGGAGAAGTCTGTGAGCCACAACTAGAGAGTAGCCCCTGCTCGCCCCAACTAGAGAAAAGCCCGAGCAGCAGTGAAGACCCAGCACAGCCAATAAATAAATAAATAAAATTATTTTTAAAAGAGAAGAGATGACAAGTGATGGCAAGGATACAGAGAGAAGCGAACCCTCGTGCCCTGTTGGTGGAAGAGCTGAAAGGTAACAGGGAAATAGTCCAAACATCCATCGATGGATGAAGACAAACGAAATATCCAATGGGATGTTGTTTGGCTTTGAGAAGGAAGGAAATCCAGACACATGCTACAACATGAATGCACCTTGAGAATATTATGCTCAATGAAAGAGACCAGTCACAAGAGGACAAGTGCTGTATGATTCCACTTATATGAGGCCAAATTATAGAGACAGAAAGTAGAATGGTGGGTTGCCAGGGGCTGGGAGGAGGATAAATGGGGTTTAATGTTTAATGGGGACAGAGTTTCCGCTTGAGAAGATGAAGAAGAGACCTGGAGATGAATAGTGATGATGCAAAATATTATGAATGTACATAATTCCCTGATAGCTCAGTTGGTAAAGAATCCACCTGCAATGCAGTAGACCCTGGTTCAATTCCTGAGTAGGGAAGATCCACTGGAGAAGGGATAGGCTACCCACTCCAGTATTCTTGGGCTTCCCTTGTGGCTCAGCTGGTAAAGAATCTGCCTGCAATGCGGGATACCTGGGTTCGATCCTTGGGTTGGGAAGATCCACTGGAGAAGGGATAGGCTACCCACTCCAGCATTCTGGCCTGGAGAATTCCATAGACTGTACAGACCATGGGGTCACAAAGAGTTGGACACGATTGAGTGACTTTCACTTTCACATAAGACCACCGAAAAATTGTTAAAATGGTAAATGATATGTTATGTCTATCTTACCCCCCCCCAAAAAAAGTACAGAAAAAAACTCTTTAACAGGTGATTGAAAAACATCCCACTCATCTTCTTGAAGGTACTTAACTATTCACAGTTGTCCCAGCATTTCAGCCTTCTTGTCTTACAGCATCAAATGTCCTCCAGGACTTACCTGGTGGTCCAGTGGTTAAGAATCTGGCTGCCGGTGCAGGGGAAATGGGTTCAAACCCTGGTCCAGGGGGATCCCACACGTTTCAGAGCAACTAACCCCATGCACCACAACTATGGAGCCAGCACTCCAGAGCCCTTGAGTTGCAACTGCTGAGTCCGCATGCTGCAATTACTGAAGCCAGCATGCGAAGAGCAGTGCTCTGTAACAAGAGAAGCAACCACGAGAAGCCCCCCATCCCTGCAACTAGAGAAAGTCTGAGCACAGCAACAGGCCCAGCACAATCGAAAATAAATTAATTTTTAAAAATAACTTCTTTTTAAACTTTTTCTTTTATATTGGAGAATAGCTGATTAACAATGTTGTTAACTTCAAGTATACAGAAAAGTGATTTGGTTATACATATACATGTATATTCTTTTGCAAACTCTTTCCTCATTTAGGTGGTTACATAATAATGAGCAGAGTGAGCTGAGTTCCCCATGTGGTACAGTAGGTACTTGCTGGTTATCCATTTTAAATCTAGCAGTGCAGACATGCACTTATTGAGGGCATCGATACGTAGATCTAGACATAGATCAGAGCTTTCATGCTAATTCAGACAAGCCAAAGTCACTCTGTCTCAGGCAGAGTGAATTCACCCCATACCCCACCTACGCCAAGAGAAGCTAAGAGAAAGGTGAAATGAAAACGCCAGGGCCAATAAGAGCTCTTGTCACTTGGGGCCAGACTCCAGAATTGCCCCACATACACGAGAACAGAGCTAAATAAAATGCCAAGCCAGATGGCAAAGGCTGAAGGCTAGGCTGAGACCAATACGCCAGCACAGCCCTGAGTGCAGCTGCAAAGGTCCCTCCCCTGGTGAGAAAAAACTATGTCGCAGCTGGGCTTGTTTCTTCCCCTGCTTGCTCAGTTGCCCATCACAGTGGAGAGAGACACACACTCCCTCGCACCAGGATGAACAGATGCTCTGGGATTGCTGGAGAATTCTTCACAGCAGCCTCTGGACCCTGACTGGGCTTTAGGAAGGAGAAAGAAGGGGAGACCCCTGGGGTGCAGGCTGCTGGGCAACATCCAGGTGAACCACTGATATTTATTTATTTATGGCTGCATCAGGTCATACTTCAGGGCATGGGCTTCCCTCCAGTTGTGGTGTTTGGACTCCAGAGCACACAGCCTCCGTAGTTGCAGCAAGCAGCCTCTCTAGCTGAGGCTCACAGGCTTAGCTGCCACACAGCATGTGGGATCTTAGTTCCCCAACCAGGGATCGAACCCACATCCCCTGCAATGGGAGGTGGATTCTTAACCACTTGACCACCAGGGAAATCCCTCAAACTGAATTCTTCCTCCCAATTATAGTTTCATGGCTCCATTATCCTTTCCGTCATTCATTCATTCATCTATCCAGTGATATTTATTGAGCACCTACTATGTGTCCGGCACTATTGTAGGGGACTCAGCAGTAAACAAAAGAGAATATGTAAACAAAAGGGAATATGGATTCCCTGCCCTCAGGGAACTGACATTCTAGTAAGTGAGACAGACAAGAAACAAGATAAACAAGCAAAATTATGCAGACAGAGGAAAGAAAACAGAAGAGAATTAGCCTCCAACTAATAAAAAAATTAAAAAAAAAAAATAAATAAATAAATAAATTAAAAAAAAAAAAAAAAAAAAAGAAAACAGAAGAGGAGGAAAAGGAAGGGGAAGCGGAATGTCATTTACAGAAGGTAGGATTTCCCTGGTGGTCCAGTGGTTAAGAATCCACTTTCCAAAGCAGGGGAAGCGGGTTCCACCTATGGTTGAGGAACTAAGATCCCACATTGCTGTGGAGCAACTAAGTCTGCATGTTGCAATTATTGAGCCAGAGACCATGAGAAGCCCACACGTAGCAAAAATGACCCTGCACAGCCAAAGTAAAAAAATAATAATAACTATAAAAGAAGAAGAAGAAGGTGGTCAGAAAGGACCCCTGTGGGAAAGATCCATTTGAGCCAAGATCTGAAGGAGGTGAGGGAGGAGCCATGAGGGTGGATGGGAGAAAAGTGGTCTAGGCAGAGGAAACAAAGGCCCCGTGGCTGGAGGGTGCCTGGTGAGTTCAAGGAACAACAAGGAGGCCTGTGTGACTGGAGTACAGTGAGTGAGCTGATAAAGGAAGGTGACAGGGATAGATGGTAGAGAGCCTTGTGGATTACAGAGAGGACATAGGCTTTTGCTGTTGTTGTTTTTTATGAAAGTGAAAGAGGAGAGTGGAAAAATCAACTTAAAACTCAACATTCAAAGAATGAAGATCATGGCATTCAGTGCCATCACTTCATGGCACATAGATGGGGAAACAATGGAAACAGTGACAGACTTTATTTTGGGGGGGCTCCAAAATCACTGAAGATGGTGACTGCAGCCATGAAATTAAAAGACGCTTACTCCTTGGAAGAAAAGTTGTGACCAACCTAAATAGCATATTAAAAAGCAGAGACATTACTTTGCCAACAAAGGTCTGTCTGGTCAAGGCTATGATTTTTCCAGTGGTCATGTATGGATGTGAGAGCTGGACTATAAAGAAAGGTGAGCACAGAAGAATTGACGCTTTTGAACTGTTGGAGAAGACTCTTAAGAGTCCCTTGGATTGTAAGGAGATCCAACCAGTCCATCTTAAAGGAAATCAGTCCTGAATATTCATTGGAAGGACTGATGTTGAAGCTGAAACTCCAACACTTTGACCAGCTGATGCAAAGAACTGACTCATTGGAAAAGACCCTGATGCTGGGAAAGATTGAAAGTGGGAGGAGAAAGGGATGAGAGGATGAGATGGTTGGATGGCATCACCAATTCAATGGGCATGAGTTTGAGTAAACTCTGGGGTGGGTGATGGACAGGGAGGCCTGGTGTGCTGCAGTCCATGCGGTAACAGAGAGTCAGACACGATTGAGCGACTGAACTGGACTGAAGGTGGAAGCCACGGAAGATTCTAAGCAGAGGAGGGACATGACCTGACTCAGGTGTTCTCAGGCGCCCCCTGGAGGTCAGATTTGTAAGAAACCCAACGAGTCATAGAAGTGATCACCCAATCATTGTGGGGCTCCCTCTCTCCTTCCTTCACCCCACATTCTACCGATCATCAGGGCTACTGACTCTACCTCATACTTCTCTTTCACTTGCCAAGGTTCAGACCCTCATTCAATCCATGCAGAGGGACTGTAATCTTTTCCTCTGAGTTCTGAGCCCTAACTATCCCTCTAATTCATCATAGCCTATCAGGTTATCTGTTGGCCAATCCCAAAAAGACTTCCCACTGCCAATCCTGAACACATCCTAACTTCCACACCTCTTTGCCTCCATCCTGAATATCCTTCTATCTTCCCACCTCCAAAGTCCAGCTCAAAAGATGTTTCTGTGGATCTTCCCTGGCAGTCCAGTGGGTGAGACTGCATGCTTCCAGTGCCAGGGGGCATAGGTTTGATCCTGGGTCAGGGAACTAAGATCTTCCATGCCCCTGGGCACAGCCAAAATAAATAAATAAAAGGGGAATTATAGTTTTTTTTTTTTTAATGTTTCTGGGGCTTCCCTGGTGGTCTAGTGGTTAATGAGGGCAATTGAGAGCAGGAGGAGAAGAAGGCAGCAAAGGATGAAATGGTTGGATGGCATCATCAACTCAATGGACATGAGTTTGAGCAAATTCCAGGGGATAGTGAAGGACAAGGAAGCCTGGCGTGCTGCAGTCCATGGGGTTGCAAAGAGTCAGACACAACTGAGCAACTGAACAACAATGACAAATTGTGGTTAAGAAAACACCAGCCAATGCAGGGGACACACATTTGATCCCTGGTCCGGGAGAATCCCACATGCCTCAGAGTGACAAAGCGTGTGCCACAACTACTGAAGCCTGCGAACTCAGAACCTGTGCTCTGCAACAAGAGAAACCACTGCAATGAGAAGACCAAGCATCGCAAGAAAGTGTAGCCCCTGATTACCACAACTGGAGAAAGCCTTCAGGCAGCAACAAAGACCCAGAACAGCCAAAAATAAATGAATCTTTAAAAAAACAAAAAAGATTATTCTGCTATGAAGCCTCCAAGAGAATTTGCCAGCACCCAAATCCCTCCCCTGCCCACTTGTGTCCATGGCTCTCTCCCTCCAGCACCTGCCACTCCCTGCATGGGGCTAGTTCTGGCTGCAGGACTGAAGAACAGGCCAGAGGTTCTGGAAAGTTAATACCCTTGGAATATTCCTCAACCAATGATTGCTGAGAGTTGGTGGAGAAATACCCCCAGCTTTGCAACCAGCCTGCCTAGTTCCTGGATCAGTCCCTTCCTGCTATGTGACCTTGGGCAAACCACTTCACCTCTCTGAGCTAGTTTCCCCATCTGTAAAATGAGGGTGATGAGAGCACAGACTTCATCAAGCTCTTGTGAAGATGAAATCATTTCATTCTACATAATGTGCTTGCAGCAGTGACCTGCACATGGTAATTTCCTACATGTGAGGAGTACGTGCATGCTCAGTCGTGTCTGGACTGTAATCCGCCAGGCTCCTCTGTCCATGGGATTTCCCAGGCAAGAATACTGGAGTGGGTTTCCCTTTCCTTCTCCAGGGGATATTCCCAACCCAAGATTCAAAACTGGGTCTCCTGTATTGTAGACGGGTTCTTTACCATCTGAGCCACCAGGGAAACCCAAGATCCCACAAGTTGTGTGGCAAAAAAAACAAGGTAGATCCTCTTGTCCAGAGCAATATCACAACTGGACTCATGCTCCAGACGATTGATACCACTTATCATTCTTTATTGTCTCTTTCTCTCTTAAACTTACTTGAATCCATTGGAACCGGAAGGTTAAACAGAAAAAAAAAAAAATAGACTGCCAGGAAAAAATAAAATAAAACTCCTCCCAGGAGAAAATGAGGCTCTAATGTTGTTCCCTTAAACTAAACATTTAAGGGACATTTGCTGTCCTCTGTGTTCTCAGGGTTAGGGGCATAGTTTTTCCCACAAACTGCATCTTTGGAATCCTTTCCCTTCAATACATGGGTTTTATTCATTTATTTGCTTGCACCGGGGCTTAACTGCAGCACATGGAATGTTTAGTTGCGGCATTCAAACTCTTAGTTGCAGCATGTGGGATTTAGTGCCCTGACTGGGGATGGAACCCAGGGCCCCGGCATTAGGAGCACGGAGTCTTAGTCACTGAAGCACTAGGGAAGTCCCCAACACATGTTTTTGTGACTTGGCATTTAGCGTTAGTAGGAACTTCATGATCTCCCTCATTCATTCTGCCCCTTTGACCAACCAGTGGCTGTGGATGGTTATCAACATATTAATACATGAAGACACTAATTCATTATGACGGTAATCGTTAGTGTTGACGTACATCGTTTGTCCAGCAAATATTTACTGTGTACCGACTGTGTGGCCCTGTGACTCAATTACTGCACACCTTGAGAGCTTAAAACTCTCAAGATAACAGCTAGAAACCGCCTCCCCACTGGAGCCGAAAGAAATTGAAGTGATGGTTTCGGCTGAAGGGAAATAGCTGGATACCAAAATCAGAATCACTTTTAGAAAAAGTGAGTAGTCTGGGTGTCCAGTCCTGAAAAAATATTTGAAGACTGAGCCTCCCTACATTGCTCTCGGTCACTAAGAATGAACGTGTGACTGTCAGTGGGAATGTAAACTGGTGCATCCACTATGGAGAACAGTACGGAGGTTCTTTAAAAAACTAAAACTAAAAAAAAATTTAAAAACTAAAACTAGAACTACTGTATGACCCTGCAATCTCCCTCCAGGGCATATATCCAGAGAAAAACATGATCCGAAGGGATACATGCACTCCAAAGTTCTCTGCAGAACTATTTACAACATGGAAGCAACCTAAATGTCCACTGACAGAGGAATAGATAACAAAGATGTGGTACATGTACACAATGGAATATTACTCAGCCATTAAAAAGAATGAAATAATGCCATTCATGGCAACACAGATGTACCTAGAGAGTGTCATATTGAGTGAAGTAATTCAGACAGAAAATGAGAAATAGTGTATGATATCCATTAATGTGGAATCTAAAAAGAATTATACAAATGAACTTACTTACAAAATAGAAAGAGACTCACAGACTTAGAAAACAGACTTACGGTTGCCAGGAGGAAGGGATAGTTAGAGTTTGAGATGGCCATGTACACACCATTGTATTTAAAATGGATAATCAACAAGAACTTATTGTATAGCTCAGGGAACTCTGCTCAATGTGATGTGGCAGCCTGGATGGGAGAGGATTTGGGGAGAACGGATACATGTATATGTATGGCTGAGTCCCTTTATTGCTCACCTGAAACTATCACAACATTAATCGGCTATATGCCAATTTTAAAAAAAAGTTCAGAATAAAAAAGAATGAATGTGTGAAATAGTAGGGTCTAGGATATGTTTCCAATACTCATCTGACCTGCACGCTCTAAGGGAGGGGTGGGTGGGACACGTGAAAGAAAGGGAAAGTTGAAGTCTGAACTGCAAAAGAAATCAGAAGTGAAATGAAGCCAGACACGTTTCTATGAAGTATGGAGAAGAGGGAAATCCATAAAGAGAGAAAGCTGGTAGGTGGCTGCCAGGTGCCAGGGGGATGAGGAATGAGAGTAACTGTTTCATGGTAGAGAGTTTCCCTTTGAAATGAACAGAAAATTCTGGAACTATTAATTAATAGAGGTAATGGTTACACAACATTACAAATATACTAATGCTGTTTAATTGGTGAAATTAAAATGGTGAAAACAGTAAACTTTACGCTGGGTGTATTTTAAATTAGAAAAGAAACTGGATACACATCCTTGCTCTTGAGAGAAATTTAAAAGTAGCCAAAATTAGCACACAGAACTGTGATCAATATCTTGTAATAACCTATAGTGGAAAAGAATCTGAGAAAGAATGTGTATATATATATATATATATATATATATATATGCTGTTCTATGTTTAGTCACTCAGTCGTGTCTGACTCTTTGAGACCCCCTGGACTATAACCTATCAGACTCCTCTGTCCATGGGGATTCTCTAGGCAAGAATACTAGAGTGGGATGCCATGACCTCCTCCAGGGATCTTCCCAACTCAGGGATCAAACCCAGGTCTCCTGCATTGAAGGTGGATAATTACCAGCTGAGCCATGAGGGAAGCCCAAGAATACTGGAGTGGGTAGCCTATCACTTCCCCATGGAATCTTCCCAACCCCAGAATTCAAACCAGGGTCTCCTGCATTGTGTGTATGTATATAAATTACTTTGCTGTACACCTAAAACTAATACACACTGTAAATTAACAACACTGTAAAATAACTATACTTCAATTTTTTAATGATTAAAAAGGTAATAAGTAAGTTTGCGCTAAGTCGTTCATTCTGGCTCTGAGTGAGAGACTACACCATCGTGTTATCTGGGTCATTAAGATCACACTCCAGCCAGACATTCTGGAGTGTGAAGTCAAGTGGGCCTGAGGAAGCACTGCTGCCAGTAAAGCTATTGGAGGTGCCGGAATTCCAGCAGAGCTATTTAAAATCCTAAAAGATGATGCTATTAAAGCGCTGCACTCAATATGTCTGCAAATTTGCAAAACCCAGCAGTGGCCACAAGACTGGAAAAGGTCAACCCTCATCCCAGTTCCCAAGAAGGGCAGTAGCAAAGAATGTTCACATCACTGGACAATTGTACTCATCTCCCATGCTAGAAAGATCATGCTCAAAATCCTGCATGCTACACTTCAGCATTACATGCACCAAGAACTTCCATGTGTCCAAGCTGGGTTTAGAAAAGACACAGGAACCAGAGATCAAATTGCCAACATTTGCCGGATCATAGAGAAACCAGGGGAATTCTAGAAAAACATCTACTTCTGTTTCATTGACTACAGTAAAGCCTTTGTGTGGATCATAACAAACTGTGGGAAATTAAAGAGAAGGGAATACCAGACCATATTACCTGTCTTCCTAGAAATCTGTATGCAGGCCAAGAAGCAACAGTTAGAATCCTGTACGGAATAACTGACTGGTTCAGGATTGAGAGGAGTACGACAAGGCTGTTTACTGTCACCCTGTTTATTTAACTTATATGCAGAGCACATCATGGGAAATGCCGAGCTGGATGAGTTACAAGCTGGAATCAAGATTGCCAGGAGAAATGTCAACAACCTCAGATATGCGGATGATAACACTCTAATGGCAGAAAGTGAAGAGGAACTCTTGATAAGGGTGAAGGAGGAGAGTGAAAAAGCCGGCTTAAAACTCAATATTAAACTAAGATCATGGCATCCAATCCCATCACTTCATAGCAAATAGAAGGGGAAAAGGTGTAAGCAATGATAGATTTCCCGTTCTTGAGTTCTAAAATCACTGTGGATTGGTGCATACAGCCATGAAATTAGAAGACAATTGCTTCTGGACAGGAAAGCTATGACAAACCTAGACAGTGTGTTCAAAAGCAACGACATCACTTTACTGACAAAGGTCCATATAGTCAAGGCTATGGTCTTTCCAATAGTCTTGAATGGATGTGAGAGCTGGACAATAAAGAAGGCAGAGGGTTGAAGAACTGATGTTTTTGAACTGTGGTGCTAGAGAAGACTCTTGAGAGTCCCTTGAAAAGCAAGGAGATCAAACCAGTCAATCCAAAAGGAAGTCAACCCTGAATACTCTTTGGAAGGATTAATGCTGAAGCTGCAATACTTTGGCGACCTGAGGGAACAGCTGACTCACTGGAAAAGACCCTGATGCTGGGCAGATTGAAGGCAGAAGGAGAAGAGGGTGACAGACAATGAGATGGTTGGATGGCATCACCAGTTCAATGGACATGAACTTGGGCAAACTCTGGGAGATGGTGAGGGACAGGGAAGCCTGGGGTGCTGCAGTCCATGGGGTCGTGAAGAATCGGACACAACTTGGCAGTTGAACAACAAGTTGGTCACTCAGTAGAGTACAACTCTTTGTGACTCCATGGACTGTAGCAGGCTCTTTAGTCCATGGAATTTCCCAGGCAAGAATACTGGAGTGGGTTGCCATTTCCTCCTCCAGGGGATCTTCCTGACCCAGGGATCGAAACTGCATCTCCTGCATCTCCTACATCTCCTGCGTTGGCAGACAGATTCTTTCACTGAGCCACCTAGGAAGCCCACAATAAATGAAACTTTACAAAACCACATTACATTCATTAATCAATTCTTGCAAGAATATCAACAACAAACAAGTAGCCAAGATTTAGTGAGCACCTACTATGTGCCCAGCACTGAGCATCACCTGGCCTGGTCTCCCAGGACCTCTACTATTGGGATGCCACCATTGGCCCGTCAACTAGGAACACTGATGCACACACCTATGCCTCCAGTTTCTAAGATTCTGACCTCTGCCCTGGAATCCAGCTGAAATGCAGATTCTAACTCAACAGGCCTGGGTTGGGCCTGCGACTCTGCATTCCCAGAGTACACTGCCAGTCCAGGGTCTGCACTTTGAGATGAAGGTCTGAGGATTCTGACCAGCTCCCCTCCCCTCCCCCACTCAGTTAAGTCAGTCTTGCTGGCCGCCATCAGACAGGCTTGGCCTTGCCGGGAGGGGGTTAGGAGAGCATGCCAAGGGCCCTGGCCTGTCTGTCACCGTGAAGACAGTTGGCCTGAAAGATCCTGGAATAGGATCTTCCCTCACTTGCCCTCGGCCACTAACGGCCCTCTTGTCCTGTAAGCTAGCATTTTGAAAAGAATAAGAAAACAAGTAAGTCAAACCTTCTGCTGGGGCTATGATGTTCAAGAGTTGCACTTGGCATTACTTCACAGGTCATTTACCCAGTAATTTGTTCAATGTCAAATCCACCCTTGGGGGACTTCCCTGGCGGTCCAGTTGGTTAAGACTCTACACTTCCATTGCAGGGGGCATGGGATTGATCCCTGCTGGGAGAACTAAGATCCCATACGCCAATGCTGCCCACCACCCTCCACCACCAAAAAAAAAAAAAAAAAAACACCTTAAGAAAAAAAAAATCTGCCCTTTACCTCCAGAATCTTAGTTCTGATCTTTCCACTTACTTTGGGGGAGCAAGAGGGACAGCACTGAGGTAAACCAGTCTTATCTAGAGGGATGATGGCATTTGCCAGAAGTAATATCTTTATGTGCTCAATGACTCAGTCCTTTCAGACTCTTTGCAACCCCAGGGACTGTATAGCTCGCTAAGCTTCTCTGTCCATGGACTTCTCCAGTCAAGAATACTGGAGTGGGTTTCCATTTCCTTCTACAAAAACAGAGTGAGGCACCGTGCATTGGTTGGAACACCTTTATGCGTCCATGCATATCCCAGTGTTTTAGAGGAAAACATCAATGGGATGGTCAGCTACTAAGACCTCTGGAGTTGGGAGCTTTCCTGCAAACCCAGGCTTGGGTTTGGAAGGTCTAGAAGCCAAGCCGGGAGTGAGGGGTCAGAGTCAGCCATAGACACAAGAGATTGCCTTTCTCCCTACCTCCCCATCCCCCCACCCCCATCCCCCAGAGACCTAAGACTGTCCCTGAAAGAGCCCGCAAGGGAAATGGCAGGTCTGCCCTGAAGTTGGTGACTCTGAACAGGAAACTCAGGATGGAGCCGGAATACCTAGTGGAGATCCCTACCCTATTCCCACCCCCGCACCTAGGAGCTAAGGGGGCGCCCCCTCTTGTCTGTTCAGCCACGGCGGAGGCCACTGCCTCCTGGAAGCTATTTTGTCCTCCTGTTTACATTTCCTTTTGATTCCTTCTTCCAGCTCAGCCACTCAGGAACCCTCAAAGCCCGAGCCCCGGGAAAAGGCAGAGGAGCCCAGCCCGCGGGGCGCTTCCCCCTCCCGCCCCCACCAGCCACGTGTTCTCTGAAGCTGTCAGCGGGGCGAGAGCCAGAGAGGAGAGTGATTGCTCTCATTTCTTGAGAAATAAAAGCCACCCGGAGAGTCAGCTCTGTCCAAACATTTCCTAAAGGGAGGGATTGGTCTAGAGGGGTGCCAAGCACTGTCTCTGATTTTCATTTGGAGCAAGGGAGGGCAGAATATTAAATATTAAACAGAACAAGAGGTTGCCTAAGACAGCGTAATTATCCTCAACAGCCATCTGCCATCTCCCTTTTTCCAAACGCATTCACGCTGCTTAGAACACAGCAAACAAGGACCGGGGACCCGGGCGTCGTGAACTTTTGCTTCTGGGACCACCACACCGCCCCCCACCCCACAGCAAAATCGTAGGCGATGGGGGAGGGGAAGGCGCGCAAGATTCCAAGCTCCGTCACTTAGTCCAGCCTGCCTGGATCTTAAAGCAAAAAGAGACTAATTTAGACTTGAGTGATGGCCGGGGGCGGGGCGGAGGACAGGAGACGCGGTTGGGGGGAGACATTTGAAAAAAAGTAGAATCAGACTTCGCTTAGAAACTACGATCATTGGGGAAATGTCACAGGTCCAGGGCAGGTGGCAGAGACATCAAGTGCTACTCGAGGGCTAAGGGCAGTTGAAAGAAAATGGATATTTCAGCAAGAAGTAGAAGCTGGAAGGAAGGGGGTCTGCCCCCAGCAAGAGAAGCTGCAGAGAGAAATAAACTGCCCACCCCCAAAGAAAAACTATTCAGAGGAAGGAGGGGGTCATTGGGTTCTTACCTTTGCCTATACAGGTAAGGTTGCAGCAAGGAAATAAAGATTAGACTCCTGCAGAACTCTGCCCCCCAAATGGTATCGCTCACTCACCTGTGAGGCATGGGCTCTGGTGCTCAAGCTGTGCGGTTAGTGGGCAGCGCAGCGAGTCCTCCGGCTGTCCTGAGGGTCCCACCTTGTCAGTACCCAGGGGTCCAAGCCGGCAGGTGCCCACGCATCCATTGCCTGCCCAATGGAAAGGAAAAGGGGACCCTGGAGAAAGGGGATGCCAAGAGCAGCCAAGCTCCGAGCTGAGGGCTCCCCACAAAGGCAGGTGCCAAATGGGGCCTCTGTGCCAGCTGACAGGGGGGGAAAGGGAGAAGGAAGAGGAGGAGGTTTCCCTAATGTTGGGAGGAGACAGGGGAGGACTAACGTGTCATCAGCCCCTGATCATCTCCAGCAGAGTACTTACTGCTTGGGAACCCAGCACAGGGAGACTATCCAGCCTCCCATCCACAGTATTCCTCAGGGGAAAATAAAAGGGAATTCTTACTCTCCTCTCTCTGCCCCTTAAACACTGGACCGCGACCTCCCAGCACCAGGCAGGACTCTCTGGAAGGATGCTGTGTATCACCCCTCTACCTTCTTCCAGAGCAGCTTCTCTTAAGGAGCCAGGAAAGGCTCTGTCTCTCCTACTTAGTGGGTTTGCGGAAGGGGCGTGTGTAGCAGGCGGGAAGCAGCATGGATGTGGAATCACACTTATAATTTAACCATCTCCCCTCCGCCAGATTACAACCTAAATTATTGATGCCCTTACAAAAACACTAATTAGAGGACAGCTGCTAACCCCACCCCACCCCCAGTCTCTTCTGTTCTCTGGCGAAATAGCTTCTCTTTGAGCTCCCTCCCACCCCCTTAAGGCAAAGGGAGTTGTATGATTTGAATACAAAGGCAGCAAAGAAAATTTGAGTCCTTGGATGCAAAAAGGCAATTGATGGCAAGCTTCACTGGTTTGTTTGCTGCATGCGTAGACTTAGGTTTCCAAAACTGGGGTGACCCTCTTTCTCCTTTTAAAGGAGGCTCCTTTTAAAGATGAGCTGTATGTCTTATAAGAGGCATCTAGGGCAGAGAGAAGCCTCATGATTTTTATAAGGTGGAGTCAAAATGGGAGGATTTACCTCACTGGGGAAAGAAGCATTGTTTAGACAGGAGCAATTAAACCTGGGCTGGGTGTTAGCGAATAGTAAAGAATTAGTGTTCTTTTTATAAAGTTTCTTAGTAGTATTTTGATTGTGCTCAGTCCTGTCTGACTCTTAGCGGCCCCACAGACTGTAGCCCGCCAGGCTCATCTGACCATGGGATTTTCCAGGCAAGAATACTGGAGTGGGTTGCCACTTCCTACTCCAGGGGATCTACCATACCCAGGGATCAAACCCATATCCCTTGTGTTTCCTGTATTGGCAGATGGATTCTTTACCACTGTTACCACCTGGGAAGCCCAGTATTTTGATTATGTTGTTTTTAAAAGTCTTTATGTATTAGGGATGCATATTGAAGTATTTATGCTTAAGGTGATAGGTCATTTCCAGGAATAATGAATGAATAAAATTCAGATCCTCTGTAAGAGGGAAGAAGAAATGTGACTCCATATTGAATCTTTTACTTTAACCTTTGTAGTCTATTGCTTTTGCTACAATAATGTTGCCTATAGCCTGAAATATACTGGATAGCCCATTTTCAAGCCTCTGACCTTTAAAGGTATAACACTTTCCCAGTCACATAGAGATAAAAAGTTGCAGAAGGTAGAGAAGAAAATGACAACCCTCTACAGTATTCTTGCCTGGGAAGTTCCATGCATACAGGAACTGGTGGGCTACAGTCCATAGGGTTGCAAAGAGTAGAACACAACTTAGCGACTAAACAACAATCACAACAAGGTGGGTTGACATTGCTGATGGGAATCACAGGATGTGCAGATCTGGCTTCTTGAAAATGCTGATTCCTCCTACCTTCCTACAGTTTCCTCTCTTTGTGGGGAGAGAGCAAATTAGCCAAGATGGTGTGGTCAGGCTTTCTTGCCCCACGGCCTCTAGCTCTTGCCCCCTGTTTTATAAATGATTATGTAACAGCTATTTCAGAGGGCAGCTGGCACATTCTGCTGAATACGTGCTTGGGTTCCTCAGGACTGAACTTACTTGGTTTGGATACACATACCAGCTCGCCCTGACCGGAGTCAGTACTGGGTACGCTTCTAGTCATTGGTTCTCATGCTCCACTGGAAAGACCTCCTGTTGAGTGCCTGGCCCAAATAGTGTACTCTGGCCAAACTTCCATGGATTTCCCCCCTTGTAGCCACAGATGTCCTGTGTTTACCAATGTTTGCTGTTTAAATGTTTTTTTTCTAATTCCACGTGTTTTCCAATCTCTTTTTATAAGCCCTAGACTACAACAAACACAGTTTGCACACACACACACACACACACACACACCCCGCCAAAAAAAGTTGCAGAGCAGAGAATGACTTTTGTCTTGATGGAGGTTTACTTGAACATGGTGACCTGAACTACCCAGACAGCTGCGAGAACAAAGGATTCTTGACATCAAGAAGTTTGCAGCAACCAACCACACCTCCTCCCCTTTCAGTATCAAAATAAACCTGAATTTTAACTCAAGGAAGATGGTTCTTTGGGATACTAGCCCACCATCTTCTCAGTTTGCTGGCTTTCCAAATAAAGTCACTATTGCTTGCCCCAACAACTTGTTTCTTGATTTGTTGGCCTGTTGTACAGCAAGCAGTAGGAGGTTGGACTCAGTGACACCTCTGTACAGTGGAATAGTATTCAGCCATTAAAAATAATGGTTCCCTGATGGCTCAGACCATAAAGAATCTGCTTGCAATTGGGAGAATCAGGTTTGATCCCTGGGTCAGGAAGATCTGATGGAGAAGAGAATGGCAACCCACTCCAGTATCCTTGTCTGGGGAATTCCATGGACAGAGTAGCCTGGAAGGGTACAGTCCATGGGGTCTCAAAGAGTCAAACATGACTGAGCGACCAACATGCATACATTAAAAATAAAGAAGCACTGAGACATACTACAACATGGCTGAACCTCGAAAACATTATGCTGAGTGAAAGAAGCCAGACACAAAATGTCACATAGTATATGATTCCCTTTATATGAAATATCCAGCATAGGCAAATCCACAAAGACAGAAAGTAGATTGGCAGTTGCCAGGAGCAGGGGGATGGGGAGATAGGGGGTGCCTGCTAGTGGGTACAGGGTTGCATTTTGAGTTGATGGAAATGTTCTAGAATGAGGAAGAAATGTGGCATGATACTGTGAATGCACTAAATGCTCTGAATTGTTCTCTTTCAAAGGGTTAGAGACTTCCCTGGTGGTCTAGTGGTTAAGACTTTGCCTGCAAGGGCAGGGGGTTCAAATCAGCCAGGTTCAATCCCCCGCTGGTCAGGGAGCTAAAATCCCACATGCCTCAACGCCAAAAAACAAACAAAACCCCCCATAAAACAGAAGCAATATTGTAACAAACTCAATAAAGACTTTAAAAATGATCCACATCAAAAAAATCTTTAGGGACTTCCCTGGTGGTCCAGTGGCTAAGGCTCCAGAGTCCCAGCACAGAGGGGCTGAAGTTCAATCCCTGGTCGGGGAATTGGATCCCACATGCCACAACTAAGACCAGGCACAGCCAGGGGGGAAAAAAAAAAACTTCAAATAAATAAAAAGGTTCATTTCATGTGGAAGGAATTTCCCACCAAATTTTTTTAATGCAATGCAAAAGGGAGGGGAAAATAAACAAGCCCTGCACAACATTGCTCACTGAAGAAGCTGGCTTACGGGGACAAGGGAGTCCGTTGTTATTTTCATTGTATTCTCTTTGCTTTGTGCTTAAAATGTTCTTTTTTAAAAAGAGATGGAGGTAAACATTAAATAGGAAAAATGCAGCCCACGAAGGTGGGTTTGGACCAACAGAAGTGGGGTAGAGGGGACTTCTCTGTGGGAGACTGGAACCCTCAGTTCAGCAACTAGGTGAACCCCCAGGCTTCAAAATAACTCAAAGAAAAGCCAGGGTGTGGAGGACAGAGCTGACCATGGCTAACTGTGTGACCTTGAGCAAGTCACTTACGCCTCCATCACTTCCTGTTTAAAACTAGGATAATAACACTTGAGGAGGATTGTTTGGGTATAAAAATGAGACATCTGATATGAAAAGGCATTGTGTTCTCTAAAATGCTCTGCAGTGTAAGATGTTATTATTGTTATGCCAAAACCATAAGTCTATGCAATTAGCATTGAATTTTCCTATTTTTAAATCACATGACTTGTATGAGTCACTTCATGATGAACATAAATAGCCATCCTGGTTTCTTTAAAAGTCCTTTGAAAATGTCAAAAAGTTCTGCTTTTTCCTTTATGCAAATGAGGCCATCCTGAGTCAACCAACTTTTAAACTCTTGTGCCTTTTGCAAGAGTTGGTGACCATGAATAATAGGTTGGCCTCAATTATTCACTGCTTCCTGTATCCCTCTTTGTCACAGCTTATTGTGAGTGTCATGTATTTCCTCAACCCTTGACTTTGGACTTACTTTGATCAACAGCATGTGGGCGGAAGTGGCAATAAGCCAGTTCCAAGCCTGGGTCTAAAGAGACCTCCCATGCCCCCCCTGCCCTCTTGCTTCTCAAAAGAGTTGTCAACATGAGGACAACTATCCCAGAATAAAGACAAAGACCTAGGGAGCCGAGTCAACCAGTCAAGCCCTATCCAGATTGGCCAACCCAGCAGACTCAGAGGTGCATGGGTATATATGTCTATTGCTTTAAGCCACTGAGCTTTAAGCTTCCCTGGTGGCTCAGATGGTAAAGAATCCACCAGCAATGTGGGAGACCCAGATTCAATCCCTGGGTCAGGAAGATCCCCTGGAGAAGAGAATGGAGAATCCCACGGACAGAGTCACCTGGCAGGCTATATTCCATGTGGTGACAAAGAGTCGGACACGGCTGAGCAACAAACACTTCACTTCTCTTCATTTCACTTCACTTCACTGAACTTTGGGGTAGTTTTTAATGCAGCACAACTGCAACAATCTCTTGAGAGTCCCTGGGACCACAAGATCCAACCAGTCCATCCTAAAGGAAATCAGCCCTGAATATTCACTGGGAGGGCTACTGCTGAAGCCGGAGCTCCAATACTTTGGCCACCTGATACAAAGAGCTGACTCATTGGAAAAGACTCTGATGCTGAGAAAGATGGAGGGCAGGAGGAGAAGGGGCGACAGAGGATGAGATGGTTGGTGGCATCACCAACTCAAGGGAAATGAGTTTGAGAAACTCCAGGAGATGGTGTAGGACAGGGAAGCCTGGCATGCTGCAGTCCATAGGGTTGCAAAGAGTCAGGCACAACTAAGCAACTGAACAACATCTGATCCACTGGCCCAGAGAAGAAGCCCAAAGCCTGTGAAATTCAAGCACAATGAGACTGAATTAAAAATTCTTCTGGTGCCCAACTTCTACATTGTCCCTTCTGACGCTCTGTATAACTCACTCTTGTCCCAAATCCCTTGGAAAGAGGGCTGTGCTGCTTGTTATCCCAATCCATGGATTGTTTTCTCCTTAATGAAGGATGTAAAAGCAATGACTATATTTTTGGCAACAAAGTGAGACCCATAGAAATCTGCTGAGTCAAGTGAAGATAGCTCCTAGACATAGGATCTGTGGGTAAAAGAATTTAATGAAGATAGACTTTCACTATATTTCAGCTTTAGCCTTTCAGATTTGCTCCTCCCTCTGAGTCTTAAGACCAGAGATCAAGCCTTGAGCCTTTGGAGTGGGAGCACTGACTCCAAGACCCTAGACTACCAGAGAACTAACGCTAGGGAGGATCAAATAGTGAGAACTCATACAAAGGAAACTAGTTGAATACAAGACCAGGCATCACCCAACCACCAGTAGCACCCTGTGCAGCATGCCTCATCTAAAGAACAAACAGAACAAAAATACAAACCCACTCATCAGCAGACAGGATTACCACCTCACTCAATGTTGCACATCAGAGGAAAAAACAAACAAACAAACAAAAAACTCAGCACAAATCTCACCCTATATGAAACTTACACAAACCACAGGACCAACCTTAGGAGGGCAGAAACCAAAAGGAAGAAAGAATTCAAACTTGAAGCCTGGGAAAAAGAGACCTCAAACACAATAAGTTAAAAAAAAATAATAATGAAAAGGAACAAACTAGAAACACATAACTCCAAATAAATGAAGAGTAAATAGGCAAACTACCTGAAAAAGAATTCAGAATAATGATAGTAAGATGATCAAAAACCTTGAAAACAGAATGGAGAAGAAGCAAGAATCAATTAACAAAGACCTAGAAGAATTAAAGAATAAACATACAGAGACAAACAACACAATTACTGAAATTAAAAATACTCTAGAAGGAATCAATAGCAGACTATCTGAAGCAGAAGAATGAATCAGTGGGCTGGAAGATAAAACGGTGGAAATAACTCCTGAAGAGCAGAATAGAGTAAAAAGAATGAAAACAACTGTCCGAGACCTCTGGGACACTATCAAATGCACCAACATTCAAATTATAGGGGTTCCCAGAAGAAGAAGAGAAAAGAAAGGGTATAGGAAAATTTTTCTAAAGATTATAGTTGAAAATTTACCCAACATGGAAATGGAAATAGTCAATCAAGTCCAAGAGGAACAAAGAGTCCCATACAGGATAAACCCAAGGAGAAACACACCAAGACACATACTAATCAAACCAACAAAGACTAAACACAAAGAAAGAATATTAAAAGCAGCAATGGAAAAGCAACAAGTAACATACAAGAGAAACCCCATACATTTAACAGCTGATCTTTCAGCAGAAACTCTGCAGGCCAGAAGGAATGGCAGGATGTATTTAAAGTACTGAAAGGGAAAAACCTACAACTAAAATTACTGTATCCAGCAACGATCTCATTCAAAACTGATGGAGGAATAAAAAGCTTTTCAGACAAGCAGAAGTTAAGAGAATTCAGTACCACCAAACCAGCTTTACAACAAATGTTAAAGGGACTTATACAGTCAAGAAATGCAAGAGAAGAAAAAAGTTCTACAAAATCAATCCTAAACAATTAAGAAAATGTCAATAGGAACATATATATCAATAATTACTTTAAATATAAATGGGCTAAATGCTCCAACCAAAAGACACAAACTGGCTGACTGGATACAAAAACAAGACCCATATATACGCTGTCTACAAGAAACCCGCTTCAGGCTTAAAGACACATATAAACTGAAAGTGAGAAGATGGGAAAATATATTCCATGCAAATGGGAAGGAAAAGAAAGCTGGAGTAGCAATCCTCATATCAGACAAAATAGACCTTAAAATAAAGAAGATTACAAAAGATAAGGAAGGACACTACATAATTATCAAGGGCTCAGTCCAAGAGGAAGACATAACAATTGTAAATATCTATGCACCCAACACAGGAGCACCTCAATACATAAGACAAACACTAACAGACATAAAAGGAGAAACTGACAGTAACACAATAATAATAGGAAACTTTAACACCCCACTCACACCAATGGACAGATCATCAAAACAGAAAATTAATAAGGAAACACAAGTCTTAAATGATACATTGGATGAGATGGATTCTTATTGATATCTTCAGGACATTCCATCCAAATGCAGAAGAATACACCTTCTTCTCAAGTCCACGTGGGACGTTCTCCAGGATAGACCACATCTTAAGTCACAAATCAAACCTCAGTGAATTTAAGAAAATTGAAATCGTATCAAGCATCTTCTCCAACCACAATGCTATGAGACTAGATATCAATTACAAGAAAAAATCGTAAGAAACACAAACACATGGAGATTAAACAATACATTTCTAAATAACCAACAGGTTACTGGAGAAATCAAAGGGAAGTCAAAAAATTTCTAGAAAAAAATGACAATGAAAACATGACAACTCAAAAACATATGGGATGCAACAAAAACACGTTCTAAGAGGGAAGTTTATAGCAATACAATCCTACCTCAAGAAACAAGAAAAACATTGCATAGACAACCTAACTTTAAGCCTAAAACAACTGGAAAAGAACAAAAACACACATACACACACACAACAAAATTAGTAGAAGGAAAGGAATAATACAGATCAGAGCAGAAAGAAATGAAAAAGAAATGAAAGAAACAATAGTAAACATTAATAAAATTAAAAGCTGATTCTTTGAGAAGGTAAACAAAATTGACAAACCTTTAGCCAGACTCATCAAGAAAAAAAGAGAGAAGAATCAAATCAACAAAATTAGAAATGAAAAAGGAGAGATTAAAACAGATAATGAAGAAATACAAAGGATTATAAGAGACTATTATGAACAAGTACATGGCAATAAAATGGATAACCTGGAAGAAATGGACAGATTCTTAGAAAAATTCAATCTTCCAAGACTGAACCAGGAAGAAATAGAAGTTATGGACAACCCAATTATAAGTACTGAAATTGAAGCTGTGATCAAAAATCTCCCAAAAAACAAAAGCCCAGGACCAGATGGCTTCAAGGAGAATTCTATCAAACATTTAGAGAAGAGCCAGTGCCTATCCTTCTAAAACTCTTTCAAAAAATTGCAGAGGAAGGAGCACTTCCAAACTCATTCTACAAGGCCACCATCATCCTGATGTCAAAAGCAGACAAAGACAACACAAAAAAAGAAAACTACAGGCCAACATCACTGATGAACATAGATGCAAAAATCCTCAACACAATTTTAGCAAACAGAATTCAGCAACACATCAAAAAGCTCATACACCATGATCAACTTGGATTTGTTCCAGGGATGCAAGGATTCTTAAATATATGCAAATCAATCAATGTGATACACCATATTAACAAATTGAAAGATAAAAACCATATGATAATCTCAATAGATGCAGAAAAAGCCTTTGACAAAATTCAGCACCCATTTATGATTGAAACTCTTCAAAAAATGGGCATAGAAGGAACCTATCTCCACATAGTAAAGGCCATATATGATAAGCCTACAGCAAACATTATTCTCAATGGTGAAAAACTGAAAGCATTCCCCCTAAGATCAGGAACAAGATAAGGGTGTCCACTTTCACTATTATTCAACATAGTTCTAGAGGTCCTACCTACAGCAATAAGAGAAGAAAAAGAAATAAAAGGAATCCAGATCAGAAAAGAAGTAAAGCTCTCCCTGTTTGCAGATGACATGATACTGTACATAGAAAACCCTAAAGATAGTGTCAGAAAATTACTAGAGCTAATCAGTGAATTTAGCAAAGTTACAGGATACAAAATCAATACACAGAAATCACTTGCATTTCTATATACTAACAATGAAAAATCAGAAAGAGAAATTAAGGAATCAATCCCATTCACCATTGCAACAAAAATAATTGAATATCTAGGAATAAACTTACCTCAGGAGACAAAAGAACTGTACACAGAAAATTATAAGACACTAATGAAAGAAATCAAAGATGACATAAACAGATGGAGAGATATTCCATGCTCCTGGGTAGGAAGAATCAATATTGTGAAAATGACTATACTACCAAATGCAATCTACAGATTCAATGAGATACCTATCAAATTACCAATGACATTTTTTCACAGAACTAGGACAAAAAATTTCACAATTCATATGGAAACACAAAGACCCCAAATAGCCAAAGCAGTCTTGAGAAAGAAGAATGGAGCTGGAGGAATCAACCTTCCTGACTTCAGATTATACTACAAAGCTACAGTCATCAAGACAGTATGGTACTGGCACCAAAACAGAAATAGTGACCAATGGAACAAGATGGAAAGCCTATAAATAAACCCATGCACCTATGAGTACCTTATTTTTTTTTTTTTACTTTTAAGGACAAACTTTATTCAAATCTTGTGTCATATTAGCATACTTCTAAATTCAAACAGAATATTAGTCAAAACTAGAACAGCAAAGCTTCAGAAACAAAACAAAAATTTTGAACGAGTTACTGCTAACAAAGCCTTCCCCCCAAGTAGTATCATATAATACGCTTGTCAGAAACCTATAATTTTCTATTTTAAACACTATTATTCAGAAGAAACCAAAATACTCTATTTTTTTTGCAATATGAGTAATGTGTTAGCAAACTGTTTGGCAAAATAAATCCTCCCAACTGATTAGAAAGATGACATATTTAAAGGGAGAGGAAACATCTCAACTCCATATATACAGAAACAGCACTATAAATACACCACATAGACAGTCTAAGATCTGTTTTGTTTTCAACACAAAGTTTTAAAAAATGACAACTTCTTGTGTTTACACCTCTCAATTTTCTCAAATATTTTTGTTGGTCTGGTTAAGGTAGCACTTATTTCAGAGCAGCTTTGGACTGACTGATCACACTTACAGATCCACAGTTAAATTTCTATCATCTCCAGGCCTCTTTTCTCAGATGGACTCTTATCCAATTTGGGTATACCATTCCAGACATCTCAGGGTTCACTACCTCCTCTATGCCATTTGAAAGGTCCAAAACCTTTGTGCCCTCTTCAGTTACTTCCAAAATCTCACATTTAGACCATGTGTTTCTGAGACTTGACCACACAACACATTTGGATCTGAGAGTAAATGCATTCAGAGTGTACGTGTTCTCTGGTTGAGCTGCCCGCGTAACTGGTAAGACCTGTCAGCTGGACCAACTACCCAGGGTTGCGCCACTGTGCAGGCGTTTGCAGCACAAAGCACCCTCATGGGCACCTTATTTTTGACAAAGGAGGCAAGTATACACAATGGGGCAAAGACAGCATCTTCAATAAATGGTGCTGGGACAACTGGACAGCTACATGTAAAAGAATGAAATTAGAATACTTCCTAACATCAAACACAAAGATAAACTCAAATGCATTAAAGACCTAAATGTAAGACCAGAAACTATAAAACTCTTAGAGGAAACCATAGGCAGAACACACGATGACATGAATCAAAGCAAGATCCTCCATGACCCACCTCCTAGAGTCATGGAAATAAAAACAAAAGTAAACAAACGGGACCTGATTAAACTTAAAAGCTTTTGCACAGAAAGGAAACTATAAGCAAGGTGAAAAGACAGCCCTCAGAATGGGAGAAAATAATAGCAAATGAAACAACTGACAAAGGATTAATTTCCAAAATATACAAGCAGCTCATACAACTCAATACCAGGAAAACAAACAGCCCAATCAAAAAGTAGGAAAAAGACCTAAACAGACATTTTGCCAAAGAAGACATACAGATGGCTAACAGACATATGAAAAGATGCTCAACACTGCTCATTACTAGAGAAATGCAAATCAAAACTAATTGAGATATCACTTCACACAGGTCAGAATGGCCATCGTCAAAAAGTCTACAAACAATAAATGCTGGAGAGGGTGTGGAGAAAAGTGAAAGCGCTTGCATAGTTTGTGGGAGTGTAAATTGATACAGCCACTATGGAAGATGGTATGGAGAGTCCTTAAAAAAGAAGGAATAAAACCACCATATGATCCAGCAGTCCCACTGCTAGGCCTATACCCTGAGGAAACCAAAATTGAAAAAGATACATGTATCCCATTGTTCATTGCAGCACTATTTACAATAGCTACAACATGGAAGCAACCTAGATGTCCATCAACAGATGAATGGATAAAGTTGTGGTACATATACACAAAGGAAAATTACTCAGCCATAAAAAGGAATGCATTTGAGTCAGTTCTGATGAGGTGGATGAACATGGAACCTATTATACAGAGTGAAGTAAGTCAGAAAGAGAAAGATAAATATCATATTCTAATGCGTATATATAGAATCTAGAAAAATGGTACTGAAGAACTTATTTACAGGGCAGCAGTGGAGAAACAGACATAGAGAATAAACTTATGGACATGGGGAGAAGGGAGAAGAGGGTGAGATGTATAGAAAGAGTAACATGGAAACTTACATTACCACATGTAAAATAGATAGCTAACAGGAATTGGCTGTATGGCTCAGGAAACTCAAACAGGGGCTCTGTATAAACCTAGAGGGGTGGGATGGGAGGGAGATGGGAGGGAGGTTCAAAAGGGAGGGGACATATGTATACCTATGGCTGATTCATGTTGAGGTTTGACGGAAAACAACAAAATTCTGTAAAGCAATTATCCTTCAAAAAATTAATTAAAAAACAATTGAAAAAATAATTTTATGGGAGCCCATCCTGGCAATCTGTGATGGCCAGGAGGGAGGGGATGAGGGGAAGGGAGGGAGGCTCTGGAGAGAAGGGATGTATGTATAATTATGGCTGACTCACGTCGTATGGCAGAAACCAACACAAAACTGCAAAAATTTTACAAACAAAAGAATAATTAATTTAAAAAAGACATTTACTTCTTCAGAAAAAAAAATTACTTTTAATTTTCCTTTTACTTCTTAAAAGTAAAAATAAAGATGCTTCCCCATTGATTTGTGTGACAGTTTCTCCATGATATGTGGAGTTATATGCATGGGGTAAAACAAGGTACATTGAGATGAGTAACCATTTCATCTCTTCTGCATGGTCTAGATATTGCTTCCATGTTTAAACATTCTGTATAAGCAGCGTGTAATCAAGGCACCTAGAGTGAATTTTTATGTGGACTTATTAAAATATTGATGAGTCAATTGAACTGAGGTGGATTAACCGAGAGCCTGTTATACAGAGTGAAGTAAGTTGTAAAGAGAAAAACAAACATCGTATGTTAATGCACACACACACACACACACACATATATGGAATCTAGAAAAATGTTATTGATGAAACTATTTGCAGGGCAGAAATAGAGATGCAGATGTAGAAAATGGACTTGAGGACACAGCAGGGAAAGGAGAAAGTGGGACTAACTGAGGAAGCAGCGTTGACGTATATACACTCCTATGTGTAAAATAGATAAGTAGCGGGGAACTGCTATATAACACGGGGAGCCCAGCCTGGCATTCTGTGACCACCTAGAGGGGCAGGATGGGGGTGGGGGGGAGGGGTACTCGAGAGGGAGGGGATATATATATTCTTATGGCTGATTTGCATTGTTGTTCAGCAGAGACCAACACAGCATTGCAAAAACAATTATCCTCCAATTAAAAAGTTTAAAAAAGAATTCCAAAGGAAGAAAGATGAAAGTCTCTCAGTTGTATCCAGCTCTTTGCAACCCCATCGACTATACAGGCCAGGGAATTCTCCAGGCCAGAATACTGGAGTGGGTAGCCATTCCTTTCTCCAGGGGATCTTCCCAACCCAGGGATCAAACCCAAGTCTCCAGTATTGCAGCAGAAGGATTCATTACCAACTGAGCCACAGGGGAAGCCCAAGAATACTCTGGGCTTTCCCTTCTCCAGCAGATCTTCCCAACCCAGGAATTGAACTGGGTCTCCTGCATTGGAGGCAGATTCTTTACCAACTGAGCTATCAGGGAAGCCCAAAGAAAGATGAAGTTGGCCCAACAGATAAGTCTGGGCACCTCAACAATTTCCAGTGGTTTTCCAATTCTGCCCACAAAAATGATGACTGAAGATGTTTCAGAAGTCAATGTGATGGGCTAAGCCCATCAGGAGACTGGGAGGATCGTGGTCAGCCAGTCCAGAAGACATATCCAGGATGGTACTTCATTTAATTCCCACTTGAATCAGCTCCACCCACTGCAAGAAAGGCAGGAGAATGTACTCTAGCTGCATCCCTGAGAAGAAGAGGGGATGGATTTTGGTAAATGCTCAACAGTCATTGTTGGAATGATTTAATATGTGGTGAGATCACTTAATAAGGTTTCTGCGAGATGCTAAGGTATTCAATAAATGTGTTCTTCCCACTGAACATTTAGCCAAAAAGCTAGCCCTCAGGGGCTTCACACCAGCTGTTCCCTCTGCCTGAAATTTCTCTGTCTCAGGGAACCCACAAGCTCACTCCATCGATTTGTTCAGGTCTCTGATAAAATACTGTAATGGAGTGGGACCCTATGGTTCTTCCCACCATGTCCTCCACCTGCCTTTTGGGAAAAAACTTTACCTGCAGAGTAAGTTTAATCAGAGAAGCAAGAAAATGCAGAAACAAAGACAAGCAGTCAAACAGGACTAAACAATAATAGTTTAGTCAGTAACCAAAGTCAAGGGCCTTTAGTTCCCTCTCAAGGGCTACAGATAATATTCTGAGCCACATTCTGTGAGCTGTCTGGTAGATACTGAAACCCCCACCAGGTGGAAGAAGTTAACTCGTGATGACCAGACTTTAGCCATGACATAAGCTTCCACAGTTCCAAGAACTGGCCTCGAGGAAACGGGGACAAACTGACCCTGGAACTGAAGATTAACTCCACTTAAAACAATCAAGATGGGGGAATTCCTTAGCAGTCCAGTGGTTAGGCTGCTATGCTTTCACTCCTGAGGCCCCAAGTTCAATCACTGGTCAGGGAACTAAGATCCCACAAGCTGTGAGGCAGGGCCAAAAAAAAAAAAAATTCAAGATGACATTGGTCAGACTGCATGACCAATTTCAAGATGATTGTCAGAGCAGACTGTGCTTTTTCTGTATGTATCCCCCTCCCTCCATCTATAAAAGCTCTTGCCCGCTGATTGTCAGTGGCCATACCCCGGGGGCGGGGGGCGTGTGAGAGGGGGAAAGCGGGGCTCGGGTGGAAAGCGGTGGAGTGGGGAAGGGGGAGGTCAGCCTTTGGACTGGAGTCCACCTTCCCGACCCACATCAGTTGCAGCATCCCAAATAAAGTACTTTCCCTTCCAACTTTGCTCCTTTATGCATTTGTGAGCAGTAAGCAGCCAGACCCCCTTTTCATTAACAATATCACTCACTCAGAGAGGTCATGTCTGTACCTGACCTGGAAAACAGCGTCTTTTAATTTAATGGCTACAGTCACCATCCACAGTGATTTTAGAGCCCAAGAAAATAAAATCTGTCACTGTTTCCACTTTTTCCCCTTCTGTTTGCTCTAGTGATGGGACAGGATGCCATGATCTTAGTTTTTCGAACATTGACTTTTAAGCCAGCTTTTTCACTCTCCTGTTTTACCCTCATCAAGAAGCTCTTGAGTCAAGCCATGATTTTTCCAGTAGTCATGTATGGATGTGAGAGTTGGACCATAAAGAAGAAGGCTCAGTGCTGAAGAATTGATGCTTTCAAACTGCAGTGCTGGAGAAGACTCCAGAGTCCCTTGGACTGCAAGGAGATCAAACCTGTCAATCCTAAAAGAAATCAGTCCTGAATATTCATTGGAAGGACTGATGCTGCAGCTGAAGCTCCAATACTTTGCCCACCTGATGCGAAGAGCCAACTTATCGGAAAAGATTCTGATGCTGGGAAAAATTGGGGACAAGAGGAGAAGGGGGTGACAGAGGATGAGATGGTTGGATGGCATCACGGACTCAATGGACATGAGTTTGAGCAAACTCCAGGAGATAGTGAAGGACAGGAAAGCCTGGCATGCTGCTGTCCGTGGGGTTGCAAAGAATCGGACATGACTTAGCGGATGAACAACCACCGCGCTGGTTGTTACTCAGGAGAACACTGACTGGTACACCAGGAGACAATAAAACCCACTGATGTCATTCTCACTGGTTAGCCTCCACGGCACAGAGCAAGGTGGAAAACAGGAGACAGTGGAACAGGATGGCAAATGGAGTTTTACCATTTTTTTTCCATTTATTTTTATTAGTTGGAGGCTAATTACTTTACAATATTGTAGTGGTTTTTGTCATACATTGACATGAATCAGCCTATACCATTTTTTTAATGAGTTTTTTATTGCCAGAGCACCATCAGTTACTTTCTCAATCCCTGTGATTCGGGTCATTATTTTCTCAGCAGTGTGCTTGACCTGATTTTTTTTTCCCTCCACTGGCTACCAAAGGGAACAGATACAAAAGGGAAAATACATTCTCCAAGGAATCCCCAGGAAATCATTTTTATTGGAGTGTAGTTGCTCTGCAGTGTTGGGTTAGTTTCTGTCACACAGCAAAGTGAATCAGTCACAAGTGTATATACATCCCCTCTTCCTCGGATTTCCTTCCTATTTAGGTCACCACAGAGCATTGAGTAGAGTTCCCTGTGCTATACAGTAGGTTTTCATTAGTTATCTATTTTATATATAGCAGTGTATATATATCAATCCCAATCTCCCAATCCATCCCACCCACCCCACCCCCAATAAATCTTAAGAACTGTTCCACATACGCATTTATATCTATAGCAATCTCACTGGTTAAGCCAGCTATCCCAAAGGAAGAGGGTCATTACTCTATTTATGTTCTCCCAATCATGTTTCCCTTGGCTAAAGGAGCAGGCAGCTGGCCAAACATATCATGCCCTCTAGAACGATGGAGGTCACTCTCTGCGTCCCATGGCTGAAACTGCACTCACAGAGATGCTGGGAAATACGACACTCTGACACCATCCACCGCCCACATAGCGAATGTCTCTGCCAGCCACCCAGGTTGGAGAATTGCTGCTCATAAATCCTGGGCAAAGTCCAATCTCTCGGTAAAGTCATGGGGAGGCAATCAGGACAGAGGAAAGCAAGAGACCAAAATGCTAGATGAAATGCCCCCATCCCTTACCCGTGTGAGTCAACCATTTAACCAAGAAAGGACACAGAGGAAGCGATCAAACTCTGAAATCGAATCTGTGGTCAGACCTCCAGCTTTGGCACCTCCTATCTTAATGATTTATATATATGTGTGTGTGTGTGCGCGTGTGTAATTAACTTTATTGGATATAGTTGATTTACAATGTTGTGTTAGTTTCTGCTGTATAACAAAGTGAATCCTAAGTTGTTTTAGTTTTCTAGGTCAGCCAGGATGAACTACAATTGGCCCTCAGAATATATGGGTTCTAGGGATTCCAGGGATTCAACCAATCCTCAGATTTGGGGACCCATGAATTAATAAACCCAACTGCAAGGGATTTGAACATCCCTGAGTTTTGGTACCCGTGGTGGGCCTGAAATGAATGCCCCACAGATACTGAGGGAGGACTGGGAAATTTAAACAATCAAACTGCAAAACCTCAGATGTGTGGCCTCCTGGCCAAACGTCTGCGATTTCATATTGTTGGAGCATTCATGGTCTCCCTGGGGTTTGCAACTTTCTATAAGTTTGCTGTGGCTGAACGAAGAAAGAAGGCATATGCAGATTTCTACAGAAATTATGATTCCATGAAAGATTTTGAGGAGATGAGGAAGGCTGGTATTTTTCAGAGTGCAAAGTGATTTGGAATATAAAGAATTTCTTGGATTGAGTTCCATGGAAGTTTGTCACTTTCCTGTGTTCCTGAACTATGAAACTATGACTATCTGGGGTGAGAAATAGTCTCTCAATAAATAAACAATTAACAACAACAACAACAAAAAAAAACCAATCAAACTATTCACTCATGGTGCTGGAGACTAAACGTCCAAAATCAAGCTGGCAACAGGACTGGTTCCTTCTGAGAGCTGTGAGGGAAAAGTCCGCTCCAGCCTCCCTCCTTGGCTTCTAGATGGCTGTCTTCATGCTCACATGACATTTTCCCTATGGGCATGACTGTGATTGGGTTTCCCATTTTCTACAAGGACATCAGTCATACTGGATTAGAGTCCACTCTAATGACCTCATTTTAACTAGTTACAACTGCAAGGACCCTCAAATAAGGTCAGATTCCCATGTTCTGGGAGATAGGGCTTCAAGGTAAGACTTTCAAGTATGCTATGGACTGAATGTATCCCTCCGAAAGTCATATGTTGAAATCCAAACCCCAATGTGATGGTATTGGGGGTAGGGGATCTTTGGGTGGCAATTGGGTTATCAGGGTGGAGCCTTCTAGAATGGGATTCAGATTCATGTCCTTTTTTATTTTAGATTTATTTATTTATTGGGCTTCTCCTGTTGTGGAGCATGGGCTCTAGGGTGCTCAGGCTTCAGTAGTTGTAGCACATGGGCTCACTAGTTGCAGCTCCCAAGCTCTAGAGAGCTTGCTCAGTAGCTGTGGCACACGGGCTTAGTTGCTCTGCAACATGTGGGATCTTAGCTCCCAGGCCAGGGATTGAACCAGTGTCCCTTGCATTGCAAGGTGGATTCTTAACCACTGGACCACCAGGGAAGCCCTGATTCATGTCCTTTTAAGAAGAGACCGCAGAGGACTCCCTCATCCCTTCTGCCACCTGAGAACACAAGGAGAAGATGGCCATCTAGGAAGCAGGCCCTCAACAGGTACTGAATCTGTAAGTGCCTTGATGTTGAACTTCCCAACCTCCACAACTGTGAGAAATGAATTCTATTGTTTTTAAGCCATCTAGACTATCATATTCTGTTATAGCAGCCTGAAGGGTCTAAGACTGTGGGGAAAAATTATTCAATCCATAACAGTTACTAAGAATCCTTATAAAATTAAGAATCTTGAATGGGTAATCATGATGAAGAGATTATGAAATAAGAAAGCACTTTATGGGGCTTGCCTGGTGGCTCAGTGGTAAAGGATTTGCCTGCCAGTGCAGGAGAAACGGGTTCCATCCTTGATCCGGGAAGATCCCACATGCCGCAGAGCAACTAAGCCTGTTGGCCACAACTATCTAGCCTGTGCTCTAGAACCCAGAAGTCGCAACTACTGAAGCTCACACACCTAGGGCCCATATTCTGCAACAAGAGTTGTCACTGCAATGAGAAGCCTGCATACCACTGCTAGAGAGTAACCCCAGCTTGTTTCAACTAGAGAGAAAGTCCATGCACAGCAATGAAGACCCAGCACAGTCAAAAATAAATTAAAAAAAATTTTTTTTAAAAAGACATCACTCTACTGTCCCCCACAAAGTGGGTCCTTAATAAAGGTTGGTCTGGCAAAAGATATGCTGAAGACCTCCAGGTAGAGTCTGATGGAGAAAACCCTGACAATATATTGAGTCCCTACCAGATAACACAGAACACACTGTAATCAATGTTATAGAGATAAAAATTGCCTACAATACAATGCATCCATCTGATGTATACAGTTTGGTGAGTTTTACTAGCATACACGACATGTAACCACCAGCACCACCATCAACATTCAGAACATTTCCATCACCCCAAAAGTTCCCTCTTGCCCCTTTATTATCAACACCCCATCCCTGCCTCCAAGTCACCACCAATCTGTTCTCTGTCACTAGAGATTAAACTCATCTATTCTATAATTTTACACAAATGAACTCCTCCTTTGTGTCCAGCTCCTTTCACGAAACACAATGCTTTTGAGATTCAACCACATTGGTCTGTTTACCAGTTTCTGCTTCTTTTTATTATATTCCATTGTATGGCTGGTCTACAGTTTGTCTGCTCACCTGTTGATAGACATTTGGCTTGCTGCTCGTGTTTGCCTATTACAAACAGAGCCGCTGTGAACAATCACATACAAGCCCTGGTGTGGACATGTGTTTTCATTTATCCTGGCTAAGTACTCAGTTTCGGAAATACCATCTGGTGAGCATACATTTAACTCCATAAAAAAAGCTTTTACCCTACTGTTTTCCACCAGCAGTGGGCACGACACTCCCCAGCCTTGCCAGCAATTGGCATCATCCAGCCTTTGGATGATAGTCATTCTGGTAAGTGTATAGTCAAATCTTGCTGGGGTTCTCATTTGTATTTCCCTAATGGTCAACGATGCCATACAAATAGACACGTGTGTGTCTCTGCATTCATGTTCAGTCATATCTGACTCTGTGACCCTATGGACTGCAGCCCACCAGGCTCCTCTGTCCATGGAATTAACCAGGCAAGAATACTGGAGTGGATTGTCATTTCCTCCTCTAGGGGATCTTCCCAACCCAGGGATTGAACCAGAGTCTCCTGTGGCTCCTGCATTGGCAGGTGAATTCTTTACCACTGAGCCACCTGGGAAGCCCCATACATGCATGAGTGGGCTTTAAAGTAATAGAAGAGACATCCCTGATGGCCCAGTGGTTGAGAATTCACCTGCCAATGCAAGAGACACGGGTTCGATTCCTGGTCTGGGAAGATCCCACATGCCAAGGGGCAACTAAATCCATGTGCCACAGCTACTGAGCCTGCATGTTTTAGAGCCCATGCTCCACAACAAGAGAAGCTACTATGATGAGAAGCCCTCACACCTCTACTAGAGAGTAGCCCACCTCACTGCAGCTAGAGAAAGCCCTTTCACAGCAACAGAGACCCAGTGCAGCCAAAAATAAACAATAAATAAAATTTTTAAAAGAAATAAAACGTTGCCCAGAAGTCAGAAAAGAGACAGCTGAGAGTCAGGAGGTAAGCACGCTACATGGCACCAAGAAAGCTTGTAGAGGATGTATTAGGGGCTTTACTGACTCTGCAAGGCAAGAGATGAGGCCTCACGTCCTGAGTGAACAGATAAATAGCAATTGACATTTTCCACATAGAGCTGGAACTCTGGTGGGACCAGGTAGCACCCTAGGGAATGGGTACCAGGAAAACTTCATCTACCATCCCGGGGAAAATAAAAGGAAGCTTGTCTCTTCTCTGTACATTAAAAAAGAAATTGAAGGACTTCCCTGTTGGTCCAGTGGCTAAGACTCCACATTCCCAATGCAGGGGGCCCAGGGTTCAATCCCTGGTCAGGGAGCTAAGATCCCGGACACTTCAACTAAAGATCTTGCATGCTGCAACTGAGACCCCGCACAGTCAAATTAATAAATAAATATTTTTAAAATAAAAAATAAATTAAAAATTTTAAAAATTGGTGATATCCAGTGTGGGCTAAACTGTGGAAAGATAGACATTAATTTATGCTGTTATGTAAATAAACATTGTTATAAACTGTTGGGAGGGCAAAGTTATATTAATATTATTAGCATTTATATTACAGAAATATTATTTAAAACCTAAATATGCATCTTATGTTTATTTATTTTTTATAAGTTCTTGCTGCTGCTGCTAAGTCACTTCAGTCGTGTCCGACTCTGTTCGACCCCATAGACAGCAGGCCCACCAGGCTCCCCCGTCCCTGGGATTCTCCAGGCAAGAACACTGGAGTGGGTTGCCATTTCATTCTCCAATGCATGAGGGTGAAAATTGAAAGTGAAGTCATTCAGTCGTGTCTGACTCTTAGCGACCCCATGGACTGCAGCCTACCAGGCTCCTCCATCCATGGGATTTTCCAGGCAAGAGTACTGGAGTGGGGTGCCATTACCTTCTCCTTATAAGTTCTTAACATAAGTTCAATAAAAGTAGCTTAAGTAAAATTATGATTATGCTGATAATGATGTTAAAAGGGAAGGACATGTCATACCTCATATAATGCAGAACAAATTTTCCTCTCACAGGAACCAGGACCTGTCCTGAAAAAATCATCACAACCTAGTAGGTCTTCAATACCTACACAACAGCTTCAGTCTTCTCACTCTGCATCCATCCTAATTATTGTTGCTCAGTCGCTAAGTCATGTCCAACTCTTTGTGAGTCCCATGGACTACAGCACACCAGTCTCCCCTGTCTTTCGCTATTTCCCAGAGTTTGCTCAAACTCATGTGCATTGAATCAGTGATGAAATGTGGTCCACTGAAGGAAAGAGTGGCAAACCACTCCAGTATTCTTGCCTTAAGAACCCCATGAACAGTATGGAAAGGCAAAAAGATATGACACTGGAAGATGAGCCCCCCAGGTTGGTAGATGTCCAATATGCTACTGGGGGAAGAGCAGAGAAATAGCTCCAGAAAGAATGAAGAGGCTGGGCAAAAGCAGAAACAATGCCAGTTGTGGATGTGTGTGGTGGTGAAAGTAAAGTCCGATGCTGTAAAGAGCGATATTACATGGGAACCTGGAATGTTAGGTCCATGAATCAAGGTAAACTGGATGTGATCAGGCAAGAGATGGCAAGAGTGAATACTGACATTTTAGGAATCAGTTAAACTAAAATGGACAGAAAGGGAAAATTTAATTCAGATGACCATTATACCTACTACTGTGGTCAAGAATCCCTCAGGAGAAATGGAGGAGCCCACATAGTCAACAAAAGAATTCAAAATGCAGTACTTGGGTGCAATCTCAAAAATGACAGAATGATCTTGGTTTGTTTCCAAGTAATTCCATAGTAATCCAAGTCTATGCCCCAACCACTAATCCCAAATAAGCTGAAGTAGAACAATTCTATGCAGACCTACAGGACCTGTTAGAACTAACACCAAAAAAGATTCCATCCCTTCATTCATGCTCAAATATTTATTGACCACCTGCCACATGTTGGCAGAATACATGGACTGTGGTTGGCTATGTGAGAGGCACATCTGTCTCTGCTTCTTTCTGACATGTGCTCTTGGGCAAAGTATTTAATCTCTCTAAGTCTCAGTTTTCTCATCTGTAAAGTGGGAATAACCATGGGACTTGAATAATAGGGCTGGTGTGAGAAAATTAGATAATAAACGCAGAATGACTGGAACAAAGTTATCACTCCCTGTGGTTGGTGATTGTTTTCTTACATGCACTATGTTGGGAATGAAATAAAAATAATTCCCTTTCCATGGTGCTTTCCAATCAATGGACAAGCATACATTAAACCAAAAAATCTTTTAGTCCCAAATACAAAGGAAAGTTAAGGGTTTAAAATAGTTTGGGTGAGATATACTTCCAAATCTAATCAATTGTGTCTGGAATTTAGGAGAAAAGAGCAATCACATTGCACCAACATGGCTTCCTGAACCATTCCTTTGGATGGGAGAATGATTCCCAAAGAGAGGGGTAGAGGTCATTGGATTATGGACAAGTAGATGATCCAGAAGATATCCACTATGATATCCAATTTCTCAACATTTCATTTCTGACATTAACCCTAACCCAGAGAGATAATTGCAAAAATGTTCAGAACAACCTTGTATCAGTTACCTATTTCTATGATAATACTGTGTAACAAATAAGCACAAAATATCAGTGGCATCAGTTCAGTCACTCAGTGTCTGACTCTTTGTGACCCCATGGACAGCAACACGCCAGGCTTCCCTGTCCATCACCAACTCCTGGAGCTTGCTCAAACTCATGTCCATAGAGTCAGTGATGCCATCCAACCATCTCATCCTCTGTCATCCCCTTCTGCTCCTGCATTCAATCTTTCCCAGCATCAGGGTCTTTTCCAATGAGTCAGTTCTTCACATCAAGTGGCCAAAGTATTGGAGCTTCACCTTCAACATTAATCCTTCCAATGAATATTCAAGACTGATTTCCTTTAGGATTGACTGGTTTGATCTCCTTGCAGTCTAAGGGACTCTCAAGAGTCTTCTCTAACACCACAGTTCAAAAGCATCAATTCTTTGGTGCTCAGCTTTCTTTATGGTCCAACTTTCACATCCATTTATGACTACTGGAAAAACCATAACTTTGACTAGATGGACCTTTGTTGGCAAAGTAATATCTCTGCCTTTTAATATCCTGTCTATGTCTGTCATAGCTTTTCTTCCAAGGAGCAAGCTTCTTTTAATTTCATGGCTGCAATCACCATCTGCAGTGATTTTGGAGTCCAAGGAAACAAAGTCTGTCACTGTTTCCATTGTTTCCCCATCTATTTTCCATGAAGCAATGGGGCCATATGCCGTGATCTTTGTTTTTTGAATGTTGAGTTTATATATATATATATTTATTTGGCTGCATCAGGTCTTAGTTGCAGCATGGGGGATCTAGTTCCCTGACCAGGGATCAAACCCAGGCCCCCTGCATTGGGAGCTTGGAGTCTTCACCACTGGACCATCAGGGAAGTCCCTGAATGTTGAGTTTTAAGCCATCTTTTTCACTCTTCTCTTTCAATTTCATCAAGAGCCTCTTTATTACTCTTGGCTTTCTCCCATAAGGGTGGTATCATCTGCATATCTGAGGTTATTGATATTTCTCCCAGCAATCTTGATCCCAGCTTGTGCTTCATCCAGCCTGGGATTTTGACAGTATACAGCCTTGATGTACTCCTTTCCTGATTGGAACCAGTCTGTTGTTCCATGTCCAGTTCTAACTGTTACTTCTTGACCTGCATGCAGATTTCTCAGGAGACAGGTAAGGTGGTCTGGTATTCCCATTTCTTAAAGAATTTCCACAGTTTGTTGTGATCCACACAGCCAAGGCTTTGGCATAGTCAATGAAGCAAAAGCAGATGTTTTTCTGGAACTCTCTCTCTTTTCTATGATCCAATGGATGTAGGCGATTTGATCTCTGGTTCCTCTGCCTTTTCTAAATCCAGCTTGAACATCTGTAAGTTCACAGTTCACATACTGTTGAAGACTTGCTTGGAGAATTTTGAGCATTACTTTGCCAGTGTGTGAGATGAATGCAGTTGTGCAGTAGTTTGAACATTCTTTGGCATTGCCCTTCTTTAGGATTGGAATGAAAACTGAACTTTTCCAGTCCTGTGACCACTGCTAAATTTTCCAAATTTGCTGGCCTATTGAGTGCAGCATTTTAACAGCATCATCTTTTAGGATTTGAAATAACTCATCTAGAATTCCATCACTCCACTAGTTTTGTTCATAGTGATGCGTCCTAAGGCCCACTTAACTTCACACTCCAGGATGTCTGGCTCTAGGTGAGTGATCACATCATTGTGGTTATCTGGGTCATTAAGATCTTTTTTGTACAGTTTTTATGTGTATTCTTGCCACCTCTTCTTAATATCTTTTGCTTCTGTTAGGTCCATACTATTTCTGTCCTTTATTGTGTCCATTTTTGCGTGAAATGTTCCCTTGGTATCTCTAATTTTCTTGAAGAGTCTTTCCCATTCTATTGTTTTCCTCTATTTCTTTTAATTGATCACTTAGGAAGGCTTTCTCATCTCTCCTTGCTATTCTTTGGAACTCTGCATTCAGATGGGTAGACAGGTATATCTTTCCTTTTCTCCTTTGCCTCTTCCAACAACACAAGAGACGACTCTACACATTGACATCACAAGATGGCCGATACAGAAATCAGATTGATTATAATCTTTGCAGCTGAAGGTGGAGAAGCTCTATACAGTCAGCAAAAACAAGACCTGGAGCAGACTGTGGCTCCAATCATGAACTCCTTATTGCAAAATTCAGACTTAAATTGAAGAAAGCCGGGAAAGCCACTAGACCTTTCAGGTTTGACCTAAATCAAATCCTTTACGATTATGCAGCAGAAGTGACAAATAGATTCAAGGGATTAGGTCTGATGGACTGCCTGAAGAACTATGGACAGAGTTTGGTGACATTGTACAGGAGGCAGTGATCAAGACCATCCCCAAGAAAAAGAAATGCAAAAAGGCAACATGATTGTCTGAGGAGGCCTTACAAATAGTTGAGAAAAGAAGAGCTGCTAAAAGCAAAGGAGAAAAGGAAAGGTTTACCTATCTGAATGCAGAGTTCCTCAGAATAGCAAGGAGAGATAAGAAAGCCTGCATCAGTGATCAATGGCGTACAACAGTAAATTTGTTGCACATATGTCTAGGGTCAGTTGAGAATCAAATGGTTTTGCTGATCTTAGCTCTTTTTGCTCACTTGACCGATGGTGAGCTGGCTGACCTCGGCGTGACAAGAGCAACTTGGCTCTGTGCCACATGTCTCTCATTCTCCTGAAGGCTATCCTCAGTGTGTCCTCGTGGTAATGTCAGTGGTGCAAGAGTAAGCCTAGTCACATAGGTACCTTTCAAGCATTTTCTTACCAACATGCCATTGACCCAAAGCAAGTCATATAGCCAAACCCACAGTAAAAGTAGTAGGATGCTAGGACTTGCCTGGTGGTCTAGCGAATAAGGATCCACCTGCCAAAGCAGGGGAAACAGGTTTGATCCCCGGCCTGGGAAGTTTCCACGTGCCTCAGAGCAACTGAGACTGTGTGCCGCAACTACTGAGCCCAAGCTCTAAAGCCAGCAAACTACAACTACTTGGCAGCGCACATTCCCAGGGCGTTTCCCAACAAGAGAAGCCACTGCATCGAGAAGCTCATGCACCACAACAAAGAGTAGCCCCCACTCACCACAGCTAGAGAAAGCCCTTGTGTGCCAACAAAGAGTCAGTGCAACCAAAAATAAATTAATAAATAATTTTTTAAAAAATTAAAATTAAAAAAATAATAAGATGCTACAAAGTGACTGGCAGAAGCATGAAGAATTGAAACCATTTTGGCAATCTACCACATGCATCATTTGTAACTGCCAAGGAAACAAACAAAAAAAAACACACACTGGCTGATTCATGTTGAGGTGTGACAGAAAACAGCAAAATTCTGTAAAGCTTTTATCCTTCAATAAAAAATAAATTAATTAAACAAGCAAACCAAAAAACAAAAAACCTTTTTGAAGTAACCTAAATGACCACCAATAGAAAATTGGTTAAATAAATTATGCTACAACATGGAATGGCATCTGTATTAGTTTCTTATCACTGGTCTAACAAACATGCATAAACTTAGTTGCTTAAAATAACATAAATGTATTGTCTGAAATGGATTCCACTGCTGTTGCTGTTTGGTCACTCAGTTGTGTCTGACTGCTGGTGACCCCATTCACTGCATCACCCCAAGCTTGCCTGTCCTTCACTATCTCCCGGAGTTTGCTCAAACTCATGTCCACTGAGTTGAACATGTCATCCAACCATCTCATCCTCTGTCACCCCCTTCTCCTCCTGCCCTCAATCTTTCCCAGTATCAGGGTCTTTTCCAATGAGTCACTCTTTGCATCAGGTGGCCAAAGTATTGGAGCTCCAGTCTCAGCACCAGTACTTCCAAAGAATATTCAGGGTTGATTTCCTTTAGGATTGACTGACTTGATCTCCTTGCTGTCCAAAGGACTTTCAAGAGTATTTTCCAACATCACAGTTTAAAAGCATTAATTCTTCAGCGCTGAGCCTTCTTTATGGTCCAACTCTCACATCTGTACATGACCACTGGAAAATTCATAGCTTTGACTACATGGACCTTTGTTGGTAAAGTGATGTCTCGGCTTTTTAATATGCTGTCTAGGTTAGTCATAATTTTTCTTCCAAGGAGCAAGCATCTTTTAACTTCATGGCTGGGTTCCACTGACCTGAAACCAAAGTGTCAGCAGGGCTGTACTTGTCTCTGGAAGCTCTAGAAGAGAACATACTTCCTCGATTTTTCCAGAGATGCATTTCTTGTATCCCTTGACTCATGCCCTCTTCCTCCATCTTCAAAGGCAGCAGCGTAGTATCTTCAGGTACCTTTCTCCCCCTTCTTTCATCATCACATTGCCTCTGATCTCCTGCCCCTTGTTAATATAAAGACTCCTGAGATTACATTGGACTTCCCTAGTGACTCAGCAGTAAAGAATCTGCCTGCAATTCAGGAGACCCAGATTCGATCCCTGGGTTGGGAAGATCCTCTGGAGGAGGGCATGACACCCACTCCAGTATTCTTGCCTGGAGAATTCCATGGACAGAGGAGCCTGGTGGGCTACAGTTCATGGGATTGCAAAGAGTTGGACACGACTAAAGCAACGGAGCATACACACATGCACGTGATTACATTTGGAACCACTCGGATAATCCAGGATATCTCTTTGTGGTGGGGGGGGGGGGCAGGGCTGTCTTGTTCTCTGTAAGATGTTTCCATCTAATAGCATATTCAGCCTCTACCCCCAAGATGCCATGGACATGACCACCCTCAAATGTCACAGCCAAATGGCCCCTGGGGGACAACTCTCCCCCATTGAGAACCACTGACCAGAGGCAAAAATTAAAAGACATTCTGTCTCTGGACTTCCCTGGTGGCGCAGTGGATGAGAATCCACCTGTCAATGCAGAGGACACAGGTTTGATCCCTGGTCTGGGAGGATTGCGCATGCCAAGAAGCAGCTGAGCCCTTGTGCACCACACCTACTGAGCTTGCTCTCTAGAGCCCATGAGCCGCAACTACTTAAAGCTGCACACCTAGAGCCTGTTTCCTCAACAAGAGCAGCCACTGCAATGAGAAGCCCACGAACCTCAACAAAGAGTAGTCCCCGCTCCCAACTACTAGAGAAAGCCCACGTGCAATGAGAATCCAGAGCAACCAAAAATATAAAATTAATTAATTAGTTACCAAATCACTAGACAGCCAATGTATCTTATCAAGTAAATAAATCAGATAGAACAGAATGTACAACACGTTCTGACTTTGAAAATTAGCATTTATAAATAAATGTTTGAGAGGATTAATTGCAAATCACTAATATGGTTTTTCCAGTAGTCATGAACAGATGTGGGAGTTGGACCATAAAGAAGGTTGAGCGCTGAAGAATTGATGCTTCCTAATTGTAGTGCTGGAGAAGACTCTTGACAGTCCCTTGGACAGCAAGGAGATCAAACCAGTCAATCCTAAAGGAAATCAACCCTGAATATTCACAGGAAGGACTGGTGCTGAAGCTGAAGCTCCAATATTTTGGCCACCTGATGCGAAGAACTGATTCATTGGGAAAGACCCGACGCTGGGAAAGATAGAAGGCAAAAGGAGAAGGGGGTGGCAGAGGATGAGATGATTGGATGGTATCACCAACTCAATGGACATGGGTTTGAGCAAACCCCAGGAGATAGTGACAGACAGGGGACGCTGTCGTGCTGTAGTACATGGGGTCACAAAGAGTTGGACATGACTTAGCCACTGAACAACAACTACAAATATGGGTGAGCTCTCAATGAGAGATTAATGGAGATCATCAGTTTCCAGTTTTTGCGTTTTTGAAGTGTATAGCTTTTACAGCCATAAAAATTCAAAAGAAGATGAAATAGTGCTCTTTTAATCAGCCTTATTCAGGACAGTATTGTCTTTAACCAGTTGAAGTCAAGATTATGAACCTTTGCTATTCTGAAAAGGACAGGAGATGACTGGATGGCATCACCAACTCGATGGGCATGAGTTTGAGTAAACTCCGGGAGTTGGTGATGGACAGGGAGGCCTGGCGTGCTGCGATTCATGGGGTCGCAAAGAGTCGGACACGACTGAGCGACTCAACTGAACTGAACAAGTGTTGGCAATGACATAGAGAAAAGCAACACTTGTGCACTGTTGGCAGAAATATAAATTGGTGCAGCCATCATGGAAAACAGTATGGAGGTTTCTTGAGAAATTAAAAATACAGCTACCCTGTGAGACAGCAATCCCACTTCTGGGATATATCCAAAGAGAAAGAAATCTGGGTCTTGATGAGATATCTGAGCTCACATGTTCATTGCAGTATTATTCACAATGACCAAAATGTGAAAACAACCTAAATGTCCATCCATAAATAAATGGATACAGAAAATGTGAAGGGAAGTGAGTGGCCTGAAACCTAGAGACAGCAGCACTGAGCTGTGAGTCTTGTTTTGGAAACTTTAGAAAAAGCTTCCCTGATTTAATGTCATTTTTGGAGACTGCAAAATCAACTGATGAAAATTACAGTGGAAATCCAGGTAAGCAGGAAGGAAGGGGATAAGATGGAAACCAGATTTGGCAGTCATGAGTGTCTAAGTGCTATCTGGTGCCAAAAGGCTGGATGTGCTCACCTAGGGAGGTGGGGAGGAGAGGAGAAGCAGGTAAATGGGGAGGGATGGGGTAAAGAAGAAATTGAGGACAGTCAAAGGCAGAGCAGGAAAGACCAGCATCGAGAAAGCTGTGGGCTGGAGGAGATAGAGCAGTGGTGTGAGCATCTGGGATGCCAAGTGGGAAAGAAGGAATGAAAGACAGCGAGAGAGAGAGAGAAGGAGGGAGAGAAAGAAAGAAAGAGACAGAGAGAGGGGAAGGGACAGAGAGAATGAAAGAGAGAAAGAAAGAAGGAGAGGAAGAGAGGGAGGAGTGAGAGGAAGAGAGAGGAAGAGGGAAGGAGAGAATGAAAGAAAGAGAGATAAAAAAAAAAAAGAAGGAGGGACTTCCCTGGTGGTCCAATGCCTAAAACTCCCTGATCCCAATGCAGGAGGACTGGGTTTGATCCCTGGGCAGGGAACAAGATCCCACATGCCGCAACTAAGAGTCTGTGTGCCCCAGTGAAAGATTCTGTATGCTGAGACTAAAAGATCTCACCTGCTGCAACTAGGACCCAGTGCAGCCAAATAAATAAATAATTTTTAAAAAAAAGAAAGGAAGGAAGGAAGGGGGAAAGGGAGGGAGGGAGGAGCAAGAGGAGGGAAGGAAGAAAGAAAGAAAGAAAAAAGGTCAAGGAAGTGAGAGCTGAAAATTAACCATGGCTTGAGCAAATATGAGGTCACTAATAACCTCGACAAAAACAATTTGAGAGGACTGGTGGGCTGGAAAGCAATCAGTAGCAGGTTTAGAAGGACGTGGCATTGCAAAGTGCAGATAGGCTTGAAACAGTTGGCTGGAAAAATGAATAATCATGCCTGATTGTTCCCGGGTTGTCATGACAACCAGCTAAGACAATGATGATGAATGCTCTTTCTTTAAGTGACCTTTTTTATTGAGGCTTAATTTACATCCAGCCAAATTCACCCTTGATTAGTGTACAGTCCTATGAGTTTTGAAAAATGCACACAGCTGTGGAACCATCTCCAAAATCAAGATATAGAAGAGTTCCACCAGCCCCAAGCAGTTCCCTTGAGACCCTTTGTAATTAACTCCTTCCAGCATCTTCAGCCCATAGCAATGTGTCCCTACAGTTTTGTCATCACCAGGAGATCATATAAATGGAAGTATACTGTATGTCCCCTTCATGGATCACAGCCTTGTCGTGGCAAAGGGGTTTGTGGAACTCAATGAAGCTACGAGCCATGCTGAGCAGGACCACCCAAGATGGACGGGTCACAGCGGAGAGTTCTGACAAAACGTAGTCCACTGGAGGAGGGAAGGCAAACCACTCTAACATTCTTGCTGCAAGAACCCCATGAACAGTATAAAAAAAGCAAAAAGATATGACACCGAAAATGAGCCCCCCGTGTCGGAAAATGTCCAATATGCTTCCAGGGAAGAGCGGAGGGCAATTACTAATAGCTCCAGAAAGAATGAAGCGGATGGGCCAAAGTGGAAATGACAGTTGTGGATGTATCTGGTGATGAAAGTAAAGTCCCATGCTGTAAAGAACAATATTGCATAGGTACTTGGAATGTTAGGTCCATAAATCAAGGTAAATTGGACGTGATCAAGCAGGAGATGGCAAGAGTGAACACTGACATCTTAGGAATCAGTGAGCTAAAATGAATGGGAATGGGTGAATTTAATTCAGATGACCATTAAACCTACTACTGTGGGCAAGGATCCCTTAGAAGAAACGGAGTAGCCCTCAAAGTCAAGAAGAGTCCAAAATGCAAGCACTTGGGTGCAATCTCAAAAATGACAGAATGATCCTGGTTTGTTTCCAAGGCAAACCATTCAATATCACAGTAATCCAAATCTATGCCCCAACCACTGATGCCAAAGAAGCTGAAGTTGGCTGGTTCTACAAAGACCTACAAGATCTTTTAGAACTAACACACACACACAAAAAGATGTCCTTTTCATCATAGGGGACTGGAATGCAAAAGCAAGAAGTCAAGAGATACCTGGAGTAACAGGCAAATTTGGCCTTGGTGTACAAAATTATGCAGGGCAAGAGTTTTGCCAGCAGAACACACTGGTCATAGCAAACACCCTTTTCCAACAACACAACAGATGGCTCTACACATGAACAAATGGTCAATATCGAAATCAGATTGATCATGTTCTTTGCAGCTGAAAATGGAGAAGCTTTAAGTTGTTTTGTTGTCATTAAAAACAACACTGGAAGCTGACTGTGGCTCAGATCATCAGCTCCTTATTGCAAAATTCAGGTTTAAATTGAAGAAAGTAGGGAAAACCAATAGGCCATTCAGGAGTGACCTAAATCAAATCCCTTATGATTATACAGTGGAAGTGACAAATAGATTCAAGGGATTAGATATGATAGACAGGGTGCCCGAAGAACTATGGACAGAGGATCGTAACACTGTACAGGAAGCAGTGACCAAAACCATCCCCACAAAAAAGAAATGCAAGAGGGCAAAGTGATTGTCTGATAGTTCAATTCAGTTCAGTCGCTCAGTCGTGTCCGACTCTTTGTGACCCCATGAACCGCAGCACGCCAGGCCTCCCTGTCCATCACCAACTCCCGGAGTTGACTCAAACTTATGCTTATCGAGTCGGTGATGCCATCCAGCCATCTCATCCTCTGTCATCCCCTCCTCCTCCTGCCCCCAATCCCTCCCAGCATCAGGGTCTTTTCCAATGAGTCAACTCTTTGCATGAGGTGGCCAAAGTACTGGAGTTTCAGCTTCAGCACCAGTCCTTCCAATGAACACCCAGGACTGATCTCCTTTAGGATGGACTGGTTGGATCTCCTTGCAGTCCAAGGGACTCTCAAGAGTCTTCAACACCACAGTTCAAAAGCATCAATTCTTCTGCGCTCAGCTTTCTTTATAGTCCAACCCTCTGATTGTCTGATAAGTCTTTACTAATAGCTGAGGAAAGAAGAGAAGTGAAAAGCAAGAGAGAAAGGGAAAGATACAGCCAACTGAATGCAGAGTTCCAGAGAAGAGCAAGGAGGGAGAAGAAAGCCTTCTTAAGTGAACAGTGCAAAGAAGTAGAGGAAAACAACAGAATGGGAAAGACTAGAGATCTCTTCAAGAAAATTAGAGATACCAAGGGAACATTTCATGCAAGGATGAAGCAAGCACAATAAAGGACAAAAACAGTAAGGACCTAACAAAAGCAGAAGAGAGTAAAAGGAAAAGGTGATGGCAAGAATACACAGAAGAACTATACAAAAAAGATCTTAATGACCAGGATAATCATGACAGTCTGATCACTCACCTAGAGCCAGACATCCTGGAGTGTGAAGTCAAGTGGGCCTTAGGAAGCATTACACAAAGCTAGTGGAGGTGATGGAATTCCAGCTGAGCTATTTCAAATCCTAAAAAATGATGCTGTTAAAGTGCTTCACTCAATGTCAGCAAATTTGGAAAACTCAGCAGTGGTCACCAGACTGGAAAAGGCCAGTTTTCATTCCAATGCCAACCACTTTAGAAGTGGTTCCAGGCGACCCTGGTGGCTTCCCCAGATGGCTCAGCAGGTAAAGAATCTGATTCCAATGCAGGAGACACAAGAGATGCAGGTTCAATCCCTGGGTCAGGAAGATCCCCTGGAGAAGGAAATGGCAACCCACTCCAGTATGCTTGCCTGGGAAATACCATGGACAGAGGAGACTGGCGAGTCCTGGGGTCTCAAAGAATCAGACATGACTGAGTGATTAAGCGTGTACACACACACACGCACATAAACACACGTGCACACACACACACCAGGGAACCCAGGAAGGGAATGGAAAGTGAAGCAGGGAAGGTAGGTAGAGAGTACAGGGCATGTTATCAAGCAAGTTACCACAGTGGGAAGCTGGAACACAGTGGGAGCCTCTGGGAAGCAGCATAGAATACAGATCTCTGTATTGCCCAACTGATGGGCAAGAGAGCTGGGGTATTTATCTACCACCTCTTACCAGTCACTGGTTGACTGCACTCATGGAGGGCGTTATTTCCCTAGCATTTCTGGGCCTGACTGTGTAGATCACAGTGTGACTTCAAAAGCCAGAGACAGTCTTCAGGCAAATGAATGCAGAAGCTGTCTTTGGAAAGGCTTCCCAGTTGGTGCTAGTGGTAAAGAAACCACAGGAGACTCAAGAGACACGAGTTCAATCCCTGGATCAGAAAGATCCCCTGGTGTAAGAAATGGCACCCCACTCCAGTATTCTTGCCTGGAAAATCCCATGGGCAGAGGAACCTGGCTGGCTACAGTCCATGGGGCCTCAAAGAGTCAGACACAACTGAGTGACTGAGCATGCTCAGCGCAGCTGGCCTTCGGAAGTTGGGCCAGGGTATAATGAGACAGGGTGACAATGAGAAAGAAAATACTGGGCATTGACAGCTCCTACAACAGAGCAGATCAACAGTTAGATCATGAACTACCTTCTCTTAATTTTCATCTCTTTCTTGAGCTGTAAATATCAAATATTTTTATAGCAACTCAAGATTCTTTGCATGAAGACCTTCTAAATCATCTTCACGTCCTCTAATTGGGCTTGTCACTCACAGCTAATATTGCTGTATTTATAATTACTCTCCCCATTTAGGGTCTGAAGGTTTATTTTTGTATTTCTGAGACAGGCATGCAGATCCCAAGTATGCATGCTCCTATCACTATCTATCTCTTTGGAAAAACAGGGTGTCATTTCTCTCTTTTTTTCCTCACCTTGCTGTGCCTAACTCTGACCCTTGGTCTGGCAGATTTCTTGTTTATTTTATTGTATTTACTTATTTTGTTGACGCAACCATGAAGCATGCAGGATCCCAGTTCCAGACCAGGGATTGAACGCACACTGACTCCATTGGAAGCAGGAATTCTTTTTTTTTTTTTTTCATTTATTTTTATTGGTTGGAGGCTAATTACTTTACAATATTGTAGTGGTTTTTGCCATACATTGACATGAATCAGCCATGGATTTACACGTGTTCCCCATCCTGATCCCCCCTCCCGCCTCCCTCCCCATCCCGTCCCTCTAGGTCTTCCCAGTACACCAGCCCTGAGCACTTGTCTCATGCATCCAACCTGGGCTGGTGATCTGTTTCACCCTTGACAGTATACTTGTTTCAATGCTATTCTCTCAGAACATCCCACCCTCACCTTCTCCCACAGAGTCCAAAAGTCTGTTCTGTGCATCTGTGCCTCTTTTTCTGTTTTGCATATAGGGTTATCGTTACCATCTTTCTAAATTCCATATATATGTGTTAGTATACTGTATTGGTCTTTATCTTTCTGGCTTACTTCCCTCTGTATAATGAGCTCCAGTTTCATCCATCTCATTAGAACTGATTCAAGTGAATTCTTTTTAATGACTGAGTAATATTCCATTGTGTATATATACCATAGCTTCCTTATCCATTCATCTGCTGATGGGCATCTAGGTTGCTTCCATGTCCTGGCAATTATAGGCAGTGCTGCGATGAACATTGGGGTGCACATGTCTCTTTCAGATCTGGTTTCCTCGGTGTGTATGCCCAGGAGTGGGATTGCTGGGTCATATGGCAGTTCTATTTCCAGTTTTTTAAGGAATCTCCACAAAAATTTATAGAAGAGCTAACACCTATCTTACTCAAACTCTTCCAGAAAATTGCAGAAGAAGGCAAACTTCCAAACTCATTCTATGAGGCCACTATCACCCTAATACCAAAACCTGACAAAGATGCCACCAAAAAAGAAAACTATAGGCCAATATCACCAATGAACATAGATGCAAAAATCCTTAACAAAATTCTAGCAAACAGAATCCAACAACATATTAAAAAGATCATACATCATGACCAAGTGGGCTTTATCCCAGGAATGCAAGGATTCTTTAATATCTACAAATCAATCAATGTAATACACCACATTAACAAATTGAAAGATAAAAACCATATGATTATCTCAATAGATGCAGAAAAAGCCTTTGACAAAATTCAACATCCATTTATGATAAAAACTCTCCAGAAAGCAGGAATAGAAGGACCATACCACAACATAATAAAAGCTATATATGACAAACCCTCAGCAAACATTATCCTCAATGGTGAAAAATTGAAAGCATTTCCCTTATAGTCAGGAACAAGACAAGGGTGCCCACTCTCACCACTACTATTCAACATAGCTTTGGAAATGTTGGCCACAGAAATCAGAACAGAAAAAGATATAAAAGGAATCCAGATAGGAAAAGAAGAAGTAAAATTCTCACTGTTTGCAGACAACATGATCCTCTACATAGAAAACCCTAAAGACTCTACCAGAAAATTACTGAAGCAGGAATTCTTAACCACTGGACTGCCAGGGAAGTCCTCCAACCTTCTTGTTAATTTTCATTAATATCTTCCATGAACTTTATATTATTCCAAATATTCACAAACACATTGTTTCACTTAATCTGTGTGGTGGATGAGGATGACAAGGACCTCCTGCTTTTAAACATTCTGCAGATGAGAAAACTGAGGCTCAGACTTACTAAAAATCACTTAAGTTTCCACTGCATTGTTTAGGATACTTCTGCTTGTGACTAAGTAAAATCGCAAACTGAATTGGACATAGCACTAGCTACCATGGACCAAACTGCATCCTTTTTAAAATTCGTATGCTAAAGTCCTAACCCCCAACGTGACTGTATTTGGATTAGGGCTTTTAGGAGGTAATTGTAGAATATGCCTGCAAGAAAAGAGACCTGATTTCGATCTCTAGGTTAGGAACATCCCCTGGAGAAAGGGAATGACTATCTAGTCCAGTATTCTTCTATTCTCTGTATTCTATGTATAGAATTCCAAGTATTCTATGACTTCTAGTCCAATATTGGACTCTCTATTCCAGAATTCTGGAGAATTCCATGGACAGAGGAGCCTGATGGGCTGCAAGTTCATGGATCACAAAGAGTTGGATGTGACTGAGTAACTAACATTTTTCACTTCCAAGGCTAAATAAGGTCGTAAATGTAGGGCCCTAAATCAGTAAAACTGCAGTCCTAATACAAAGAGAAAGAGAGAGGGACTTCTCTGGTGGTCTAGTGATTAAGAACCTGCCTGCCAACGCAGTGCAGGGGACAAAGGTTCTATCCCTGGTCCAGGAAGATCTCACTTGCCACATGGCAACTAAGCCTGTACGCCACAATTCTGGAGCCTGTGTTCCTTAGAGCCCATGCTCCACAACGAGAGAAGCCACCACAATGAGAAGCCCACACACCTTAACTAGGGAGTAGCCACCACTTACCACAACCAAAGAAAGCCTGTGCAGCAAATGAAGACCCAGCACAGACAAAAATAATAAATAAATAAAATATTTTAAAAAGAGGAAGAGAAAAAAAAGAAAAAAAAAAAAGAGGAAGAGAGAGAAATCACACTGTCTCTATGTTCTTGAAAAGCCCCTGATGCTGGGAAAGATTGAGGGCAGGAGGAGAAGGGGGCAATAGAAAATGAGATGCTTGGAAGCCATCCTTGACTCAATGGTCTGAGTTTGAGCAAACTCGGGAAGATGGTGAAGGATAGGGAAGCCTGGAGTGCTGCAGCCATAGGGCTGCAAAGAGTGGGACACGACAGAGTGACCGAACGACTATGTTCTTGAACCAAGGAAAGGCCATGTGCAGATATAGCAAGAAGGAGGCCATCTGAAAATCAAAAATAGAGCCCTCACTAGAAACCTGATTGACTGGAACATTGATGTTGGTTTTTTAGCCTCCAGAACTGTAAGAATTAAATGTCTGTTATTTAAGTCACCCAGTGGATGATACACGCAAGCAAACATCATAAATGCAAAAGTAAGATGTGTTTTTAAGAACGACTTGGTATACTGGCTCAATGATGTGATCAATAATCTAGTTTCTTCCCGTCTCTGGGCTCTGCCCTTCACAACGTTGGCTTCAAACTATTGTTGGCCAATCCTATGATCAAAAGCTGGCTGCCAGTAGCCCTCAAACTTCAGGGAGGGAGATAGAAAGTCTTTGTTCTGAGATGCACTCTGATTGGCCCAGCCTTTATCACATGACCACCTCTGAGCCAGTCACAATAGACAGGTAGTAGATACCTTGAGGGGAGAAGGCAATGGCACCCCACTCCAGTACTCTTGCCTGGAAAATCCCATGGATGGAGGAGCCTGGTAGGCTGCAGTCCATGGGGTTGCTAAGACTTGGACACAACTTAACGACTTCACTTTCACTTTTCACTTGCATGCATTGGAGAAGGAAATGGCAAGCCACTCCAGTGTTCTTGCCTGGAGAATCCCAGGGATGGGGAAGCCTGGTGGGCTGCCGTCTATGGGGTCACACAGAGTCGGACATGACTGAAGCGACTTAGCAGCAGCAGCAGCAAATACCTTGAGGACCACAGCTGTGTGAGTGTTTGAGAGTTGACTTGGCCAGTTTTCCATGAACTATACTTTATGGGAAAAAACTGACAGGCTATGAGGATTCAACTTGGGTTCTGGCAAAAATTTTCTCAAAAATGAATGAAATGAACTTGCCTCTTCAAGGAAAACAACTGACAGAGTTTGTTGCCAATGGTAAAATTTGAGCTTTCAAGAGAAAATTTTAATTTTGGAAGACACGTGTTTGTCACTATGTTTGACAATGTTCCAACACTGAAAGACTTTTCTGATGAGACTGGTGGTGATATTAACAAATGGAGCTTTAAAAATATTATGTAATGAAAAGTATTGATGTTCAGAAGATCTGTATGACTTAGTGAAGTAATATTATTCAAAAGACCAATGAACGATGTCATAAAAAGTGCAAGGTAGGACTTGTCCTATCAGTCTAGTAATTAAGACACTGTGCTTCCAATGCAGGGGGCATGGATTTGATCCCTGGTCAGGGAATTAAAATCCCACATGTCTGCAATGTGGGGAAAAAAAGAAATACATGAAAAGTGCAAGGTAGGCAAATGGATTTTAATAAAATAGAACTCACCGAAATGGAGATTCCCCACTACAACTCACCTTGACTAAATTACCAGTTTTTCAAGTTTTAGTATAGTATTAAAGAAGAATTCCTGAGTTCCTGAGAAGTCTATTGAAATACTTGTTTCAGCTACATGCTTGTAAGTTTTCTTCAGAGACTTGAACTAAAATGACATTTCACAACAGAGTAACAAGGTAGTCTCACAAATGAGAATACAACTGTCTTCTAGGAGATTTGTAAATGTGTAAAGCAATGCTACTCTTCTAACTAAAATTTTTGGTTTGGAAAAATATAATAAAATATGTTGTTCATGTTACCATTCAGTGGGTTTTATTGTTATTTTAAGTAAATTTTAAATGCACACTGTAAATTTTCTCAATTTTAATGTTTAAAACAGTAAGTATTGATAGCTACAACTTACATTTAAGAAAGCTCTGTAGGAAAAAAAAAAAGAAAGAAAGCTCTGTAGGGTCCTCAGTAACTTTAAGAGTGCAGAGGGGGGCCTGAGACCAAAAAGTTTAAGAACTAGTGCCTTAATAATAATGTTTTTTTTCTTTTCTTTAATTGAAGTATAGTTGACTTACAATATCATTTTAGTTTAAGGTGTACAGCACAGTGATTCAGTCACATATATACTGGAGTAAGAAATGGAAACCCACTCCAGGTCTTGCATGGAAAATTCCATGGACAGGTGAACCTGGCAGGCTATAGTCCATGGGGTCACAAAGAGTCGGGCATGACTGAGCACACATGCAGATACATACATACATATATACATATATCAGTAATCTGATGAAAGAATACACACACATATATATTTGTGTGCTTGTGTGTGTGTGTGTGTGCGTGTGTGTGTGTTCAGCCGTTCATTCATGTCTGACTTTGCGACTCCATGGACTGCAGGCTGCCAGACTTCTCTGTCTATGGGATTTTCCCAGGCAAACATACTGGAATGGGGTGCCATTTCCTACTCCAGGGGATCCTCCCAACCTGAGGATAGCACCAACGTCTCCTGCATCTCCTTCACTGGCAGGTGGATTCTTTACCACTGCACCACTTGGGAAGCCCCATATATAAGTGATATCATATGGCATTTGTTTTTCTCTTTCTGACTTCACTGCAGCTAGCCATTCTGAACCTTAAATTTCTTCCTGATGCCCTTCACTCTCTCTTAACTCTATGAGGACAGCTTTTTCCTAACTCTAGGAACTGATTGTCTCTTCTGCCTGGAGTGCTTCCATGACAACCACAGAGTATCTCTCAGAATCCCACGGCTGAGTGTCTTTCCAGTGGCAGAACATCACAGAATTTCAGCATCACATATACTAAGAAATTGAACAGCCTTAGAAGCTAGTGATCAGCCCAGGCACACATGGTACCTCTGAAAGTGAAACTGAAAGTCACTCAATTGTGTCCAGCTCTTTGAGACCCCATGGACTGCCTGCCAGCCTCCTCTGTCCATGGAATTCTCCAGGCCAGAAATACTGGAGTGGGTAGCCGTTCCCTTCTCCAGGGCATCTTCCCAACCCAGGAATCAAACCCAGGTCTCCCACATTGCAGGTGGATTCTTCACCATCTGAGCCACCAGGGAAGCCAATCCAAACATCTAGTCTCAATTTAGGAAACCAGTTGGCCACAGCTGGGAACTTCTGCTCCCATCTGGATCATGGGACTTTCCAAGTGACACATTGCCCACAAGGACACAGACCTGAAAGATACATAAGCAAGGTGGAGTTCTTTTTTTAATAGTAATTCTTCCATTATAGAAACTGTCTTAGTCTGTTTGGGCTGCTATAACAGAATATCTTAGATTGGCTGACTTTTTAAAAAAATTTATTGTGGCAGTATATGCTGTATAGTCAAAGTGATTCAGTTATACACATATTTCTGTTATGGTTTATCACATAACATCAAATATTGTTCCCTGTGCTATACAGTGTTACTTGCTCAGTCGGGTCTGACTCTTTGTGGCCCTGTGGAGTGTAGCCCACCAGGGCTGTAGACCCCCAGGCTCTTCTGCCCATGGAATTCTCCAGGCGAGAATACTGGAGTGGGTAGCCATTCCCTTCTCCAGGGCATCTTCCCAACCCAGGGATCGAACCCAGGTCTCCCACATTGCAGGTGGATTCTTCACCATCTGAACCACCAGGGCAGCCTGTCATCTTGGTCCTAATTAGTTTTAATCAGTTTTTGTTGTATCCTCAGCGATTATGTCATTCTTTTAAAGGTTGTGTCCTGACCCCTTCCCTCCTGTCTCATTTCCACTAGATGTTAAGGCAGATTTTAGGCATTGCAGCACATTGCTTCAGGGAAATATTTTTGAGAATTTGTTATGGAGCAACAGAAAAGAAAGGTAGAAATGTTTCCCTCAGGGGCATTATTCAAAATCTGTGTTGTACACACATCAGTATAAGGCGTCTGGTGTTTTGTTTTTTTCTTGTCCTGGGCGATTAAACTGCCAATGAAGTGACATGAAATCAGAGAGAACTTTAACCTCGCTGCCATGGAGACCACGTTTCTCACTCATGGGGGGAAAGAGAGTTTACACAAGGATTTCCTAAGGTGATAAAGCAGCTGGCCATCGACAATTCCAGATACTTTATGAACAGGCAGGAAATCATGGGAATTTCCTGGGATTGACAAGTCAAGAAAGGGAAGCTCGAGATCTGTGATATTGTGATTTATAATAAGAAATACATATGTTTGGGACTTCCCCAGTGGCCCAGTGGTTAAGAATCCACCTGCCAATGCAGGGGACATGGGCTCAACCCCTGGCCCGGGAAGATCTACATGTTTTGGAGCAACTAAGCCCATGTGCCACAACTACTGAGCCCACTCTCTAAGGCCCTGCTCCACAACAAGAGAAGTCACCACAGTGAGAAGCCCGTGCACTGGAATTAGAGAGTAGCCCCACTCTTTACAACTAGAGAAAGCCCAAGCACAGCAACGAAGACCCAGCACAGTCAAAACTAAAATAAAGAAATAAAAAGAAATATATATATATTTGATCTTCATCCTTCTTTCTACCATACAGCTCTTTTTTAAAAATTTTATTTATTTATTTACTTCCTTTACAATATTGTATTGGTTTTGCCATACATTGACTTGAATCCACCATGGGTGTAAATGTGTTCCCCATCCTGAACCCCCCTCCCACCTCCCTCCCTATCCCATCCCTCTGGGTCATCCCAGGGCACCAGCCCCGAGCACCCTGCCTCATGCATCGAACCTGGACTGGTAATTCATTTCATATATGATAATTTACATGTTTCAATGCCATTCTCCCATATCATCCCACCCTCGCCCTCTCCCACAGAGTCCAAAAGACTGTTCAATACATCTGTGTCTCTTCTGCTGTTTCGCATACAGGGTTATCGTTACCATCTTTCTAAATTCCATATATATGTGTTAGTATACTATATTAGTATACAAGTGGTGTTTTTCTTTCTGGCTTACTTCACTCTGTATAATAGGCTCCAGTTTCATCCACCTCATTAGAACTGATTCAAATGTATTCTTTTTAATGGCTGAATAATATTTCATTGTGTATATGTACCACAGCTTTCTTATCCATTCATCTGCTGATGGACATCTAGGCTGCTTCCATGTCCTGGCTATTATAGACAGTGCTGCGATGAACATTGGGGTACACGTGTCTCATTTCTGGTTTCCTCAGTGTGTGTGCCCAGCAGTGGGATTGCTGGGTCATATGAGAGTTCTATTTCCAGTTTTTTAAGGAATCTCCACACTATTCTCCATAGTGGCTGTACTAGTTTGCATTCCCACCAACAGTGTAAGAGGGTTCCCTTTTCTCCACACCCTCTCCAGCATTTGTTGCTTGTAGACTTTTGGATAGCAGCCGTTCTGACTGGCATGAAATGGTACCTCATTGTGGGTTTGATTTGCATTTCTCTGATAATGAGTGATGTTGAGCATCTTTTCATGTGTTTGTTAGCCATCTGGATGTCTTCTTTGGAGAAATGTCTGTTTAGTTCTTTGCCCCGTTTTTTGATTGGATATTTTATTTTTCTGGAATTGAGCTGCAGGAGTTGCTTGTATATTTTTGAGATTAATTCTTTGTCCATTGCTTCATTTGCTATTATTTTCTCCCATTCTGAAAGCTGTCTTTTCACCTTGCTTATAGTCTCCTTTGTTGTGCAGAAGCTTTTAATTTTAATTAGGTCCCATTTGTTTATTTTTGTTTTTAGTTCCAATAATCTGGGAGGTGGGTCATAGAGGATCCTGCTGTGGTTTTTATGTCGGAGAGTGTTTTGCCTATGTTTTCCTCTAGGAGTTTAATAGTTTCTGGACTTGTGTTTAGATCTTTAATCCATTTTGAGTTTATTTTTGTGTATGGTGTTAGAAAGTGTTCTAATTTCATTCTTTTACAAGTGGTTGACCAGTTTTCCCAGCACCACTTGTTTTATATTCCTAAGTATTTTATTCTTTTCTTTGCAATGGTGAATGAAATTGTTTTCTTAATTTCTCTTTCTGTTTTCTCAGTGTATAGGAATGCAAGGGATTTATGTGTGTTAATTTTATATCCTGCAACTTTACTATATTCATTGATTAGCTCTAGTAGTTTTCTGGTGGAGTCTTTAGGGTTTTCTATTTAGAGGATCATGTCATCTGCAAACAGTGAGAGTTTTACTTCTTCTTTTCCTATCTGGATTCCTTTTATTTCTTTTTCTGCTCTGATTGCTGTGGCCAAAACTTCCAAAACTATGTTGAATAGTAGCGGTGAGAGTGGGCACCCTTGTCTTGTTCCTGACTTTAGGGGAAATGCTTTCAATTTTTCACCATTGAGGATAATGTTTGCTGAGGGTTTGTCATATATAGCTTTTATTATGTTGAGGTATGGTCCTTCTATTCCTGCTTTCTGGAGGGTCTTTATCATAAATGGATGTTGAAATCTGTCAAAGGCTTTCTCTGCATCTATTGAGATAATCATATGGTTTTTATTTTTCAATTTGTTAATGTGGTGTATTATATTGATTGATTTGTGGATATTGAAGAATCCTTACATCCCTGGGATAAAGCCCATTTGGTCATTATGTATGATCTTTTTAATATGTTGTTGGATTCTGTTTGCTAGAATTTTGTTAAGGATTTTTGCATCTATGTTTATCAGTGATATTGGCCTGTAGTTTTCTTTTTTGGTGGCATCTTTGTCAGGTTTTGGTATTAGGGTGATGGTGGCCTCATAGAATGAGTTTGGAAGTTTACCTTCCTCTGCAATTTTCTGGAAGAGTTTGAGTAAGATAGGTGTTAGCTCTTCTCTAAATTTTTGGTAGAATTCAGCTGTGAAGCTGTCTGGTCCTGGGCTTTTGTTTGTTGGAAGATTTCTGACTACAGTTTCAATTTCCGCACTTGTGATGGGTCTGTTAAGATTTTCTATTTCTTCCTGGTTCAATTTTGGAAAGTTGTACTTTTCTAAGAATTTGTCCATTTCTTCCAAGTTGTCCATTTTATTTGCATATGGTTGCTAACAATAGTCTCTTATGATCCTTTGTATTTCTGTGTTGTCTGTTGTGATCTCTCCATTTTCATTTCTAATTTTGTTGATTTGATTTTTCTCCCTTTGTTTCTTGATGAGTCTGGCTAGTGGTTTGTCAATTTTATTTATCTTCTCAAAGAACCAGCTTTTGGTTTTGTTGATTTTTGCTATGGTCTCTTTTGTTTCTTTTGCATTTATTTCTGCCCTAATTTTTAAGATTTCTTTTCTTCTACTAACCCTGGGGTTTATAATTTCTTCCTTTTCAAGTTTCTTTAGGTGTAGAGTTGGGTTATTTATTTGACTTTTTTCTTGTTTCTTGAGGTGAGCCTGTATTGCTATGAACCTTCCCCTTAGCACTGCTTTTACAGTGTCCCATAGGTTTTGGGTTGTTGTGTTTTCATTTTCATTTGTTTCTATGCATATTTTGATTTCTTTTTTGATTTCTTCTGTGATTTGTTGGTTATTCAGCAGTATGTTGTTCAGTCTCCATATGTTGGAATTTTTAATGGTTTTTCTCCTATAATTGACATCTAATCTTACTGCATTGTGGTCAGAAAAGATAGCATACAGCTCTTAAAACCTTTGAATTTCTGTGATAAGAGTGATGAAGGTGTCTTGTTACGCTAGGGAAAGCACACAGAGATGTGGACAGGTTGCCAATGGAACAAACTTTGTCATTAGAAGATTGAAAATTTCACTCCCACTTCCTAACCTCTGGGGTGATTGAGTTCAATCACCAATGATCCAGGACTTAATCAATCATGTCTATGTGATAAAACTTCCATAAAAACTCAAAGATTGGGGTCCAGAGAACTTCTAGATCGGCGAACCAGAACACTTTCAGAAGTTCCTTTGTTCAGGATCTTGCCCTGTGTATCTCTCTGCATCTGGCTGTTGAGTCTCCATGTAATAACCAGATGATCTAGTGAGCAAACTAGTATTCTGAGTTCAGTGAGCCACTGTAGGAAATTAATCAAACCCAAGAAGGGGGTCATGGTGATCTCAGGTGGCCTGTGTCCTGCAGTGCCTTGAAGCAGGGTTTCAGTTTCCCGCCAGAGATTGGGATTGGATCACAACGGTGAGAGCGCCAAATCCTAGCCACTAGAGGTCAGTGACAAGACCCTGGCTCTTCAGCTTTGCAGAAGAAGAATTCCCACAAAGACAGAAAGTAGTGAAACAAGTGGGGCTTCCTTGGTGGCTCAGCAGGTAAAGAATCTGCCTGCAAGGCAGGAGACCTGAGTTCCATCCCTGGGTCAGGAAGATACCCTGAAGAGGAGCATGGCAACCCACTCCAGTATTCTTGCCTGGAGGATTCCATGGACAGAGGAGCCTGGAAGGCTACAGTCTGTGGGGTCATAAAGAGCTGTGACTGAGGCAACTAAACACAGCACACCGTGAATCAAGCAGAGTGTTTACTAGGAGGAAGAAAAGAGTACAGTACATGTGGATAGTCTCATGGGCAGACTCAGAGACAGAGTCACCCCTTTCTGGTAGTCAATTACTTTTTTTTTTTTCTCAATTACTTTTAAGGGGCATTTGTTCCAGGGCTTCCTTTGGCCACTCATTTTGATTCACCTGTTCTGAGTCTATATGTGGTATATCTCAGGATCCCCCTATGTTGCATGAGCATCTCTCAGTCAAGATATACTCCACCAAAGAGGCCAATAGGTAGTTGGTATCACTTACTATGGGGGTGACACCCCCTCCATTTTTTTTACCTCCAAGGAGCTTTCTAATCAAGAGTGTTCGCTTGACTTCCAGAATGAGAAATATGTGGTCTCTTATCTTCGATCTGGGCAGGGCTTAGCCTCCTCCCTCAATTGTCTTACTATTTTCTTCTTAGAGTATTGGTCCACAGAGAACCAACTCTGTTTCCCCCCCCGGGGGCTAATCTATCTCCTGACTCAATGGGAACCTCTGATTTATACCCAGTTGGTCAGAAACATAGGTATCAACCTGGAACTGTGCTCAGCATCTGCAGTGGGGGCAGTCATATGGGACCGAGTCCTTAACCTGTGGACCCTGTGGACTCCAGATTGTGTCAGAATTGAGCGGAAATGTAGGACAACCAGTATGTTGGAAAATTGCTTGGTGGTATGGGGAAGACAGGGAAGCCATACATTGGAATTAGTATCAGAATCATTAGAATCAAAATTCTTCTTTGGAGAGAGGCTTACTTTATCTCCTCATTCTAAGCCAGGTCCTCTGATTCTATTTCATCATTGTTCTAATTTTTTTTTTTTTTTTTGGCTGTACCTCAAAGCATGTAGGACCTTAGTTCCCCTGCCAGGGATTGAACTCTTGTCCCCTGCAGCGGAAACGTGGAGTCCTAACCACTGGACTGACAGGGAATTCCCAGAAATACAATTAATTTACAATGTTGTGTTAGTTGCAAGTGAATAGCAAACTGATATGTATGGATTTGAACAAATCTTTCTAACTGAGGGATCTCCATGTGGATTCTGGGAGGAGTTTGGCTTCATTTGTTGGGGAGGAAGATGAGGGGAAAGAGAAAGAGTCCTTTACAAGGAATGGATGAAAATTTAGGTGGTGTCCATCCCCTGGGGCAGTGTTCTGCTGACTTCCCTTAAAGGGCCAAGTGGTCAATATCATTAGTTTGGGGGGCCAGACCATCTGTCTTGAACTCTATCTTCTTTATGTGTGTGTCATTTTTTTTCCTTTTCTTTTTTTCTAGTCAAGTGCAGTAGTGAGAAGGGGGAGAAGAGTAGAACGAGGAGTTCGATCTGTAACTGACTGTGAACAATCAGTTGAGATAACTCACTACCTTCAGACCAGCCTTGAAATCTGTCTTGTACTCTGTCTTGGTAGCTTGAAAGGGGCCATAGACAAAATGGAAACAAATGGGAGTAGCTGTGGTTCAGAAAAACTTTGTAGACACTGAAATTTAAGATTTATATTAAAAAAATAAATAATCATACTAAAAAAACAAACCAAAAAAAAAAAAAGATTTAAGATTTATATCATTCTCACCATGGACTACTCTTCACTTAATTTTTTAAAATGATTTTAAAGGGTAAAAATCATTCTTAGTTCACAGGCTATATAAACAGGCAGGGAGGAAGTGCGCTCGGCGGCCCCGCGGATCTGTCTCTTGCTTCAACAGTGCTTGGACAGAACAGACCCAGGGACGCCCCTCGCTCCAGCCTCCGACTACCCTCCAACCTTTTTTGCCAGGCGCAACCTCCGGAATCAGCCACTCAGCTGTCCGCGATCACCGGGACCAGCCACCATTTTTTAACTCCTTATTACCGACCAATCATGAGCTCCCAGATTCGTCAAAATTATTCTACCGAGGTGGAGGCCGCCGTCAACCGCCTGGTTAACATGCAACTGCGGGCCTCCTACACCTACCTCTCTCTGGGCTTCTATTTCGACCGCGACGATGTGGCTCTGGAGGGTGTGGGTCACTTTTTTCGCGAATTGGCCAAGGAGAAGCGTGAGGGCGCGGAGCGTCTCTTGAAACTGCAAAACCAGCGTGGCGGCCGCGCCTTCTTCCTGGACGTGCAGAAGCCATCTCAAGATGAGTGGGGGTAAAACCCAGGACGCTATGGAAGCCGCCCTTCTCGTAGAGAAGAACCTGAATCAAGCCCTGTTGGATCTGCATGGCCTGGCTTCTGCCCGCGGAGACCCCCACATCTGTGATTTCCTGGAGAACCACTTCCTAAATGAGGAAGTGAAACTCATCAAGAAGATGGGTGACCACCTGACCAACCTCCGCAGGCTGGCTGGTCCCCAGGCTGGGTTGGGCGAGTATCTCTTCGAGAGGCTCACCCTCAAGCACGACTAGGAGCTTCTGGAGACCAGTGGCCTTTGAAGAACCCACCTAATATCAGGGCTGCCTGAAGCCCCTCTCTGCAGCTACTAGGCAGCTTTTTAACATCCTGGAGCCCTCTCTCAAGCCTTGGACCAAATGAAAACAATAAAGCTTTTTGCAGCAAAAAAGATAAATAAATAAAAATAAATAAAAAATAATAATAAACAGGCAGGGAGCCATACTTGAGAAGCCCCACCCCCCATCGGGTGTAGATTTTTTTTTTTTTAATCTGTTTTTTGTTTGTTTGTTTTTATTAGTTGGAGGCTAATTACTTAACAACATTTCAGTGGGTTTTGTCATACATTGACATGAATCAGCCATAGATTTACATGTATTCCCCATCCCGATCCCCCCTCCTACCTCCCTCTCCACCCGATTCCTCTGGGTCTTCCCAGTGCACCAGACCCAAGCACTTGTCTCATGCATCCCACCTGGGCTGGTGATCTGTTTCACCATAGATAATATATGTGCTGTTCTTTCGAAACATCCCACCCTCACCTTCTCCCACAGTGTTCAAAAGTCTGTTCTGTACTTCTGTGTCTCTTTTTCTGTTTTGCATATAGGGTTATTGTTACCATCTTTCTAAATTCCATATATATGTGTTAGTATGCTGTAATGTTCTTTATCTTTCTGGCTTACTTCACTCTGTATAGTGGGCTCCAGTTTCATCCATCTCATTAGAACTGATTCAAATGAATTCTTTTTAACAGCTGAGTAATATTCCATGGTGTATATGTACCACAGCTTCCTTACTCTGGTGTAGTTTTTCAACCCTTATCTAGATGTATTTGTCCAGGCAAGTATGTCTTTAAAAAGCTACACAAGGGAATCTAGAGAAACGGTACAGATGAACTTATTTGCAAAGCTGAAATAGAGTCACAGATTTAGAGGACAAACTTAGGGTTACCATGGGGGAAGAGGAGATGGGATGAATTGGGAGATTGGGACTGGCATATATATACCACTATGTATAAAATAGATAACAAATGAAAACCTACCGTATAGCACAGGGAACTCTACTCAGTGCTCTGTGGTGACCTAAATGGGAAGGAATTCTAAAAAAAAGAGTGGGTACAGGCATACGTATAACTGATTCACTTTGCTGCACAGCAGAAATTAACGCAACATTGTAAAGCAACTATACTCCAATCAAAATTAATAAAACAAAACCAAAAAGCCTCCACAAGAAAAGAGGCATTGATACCTGGTACAAAGTGGATGACACTCGAAAACATTTTGCTGAGTGAAAGTAGCCACTCAAAAAAGGTCGCATATTGAGTGATTCCATTTATTGAAATATTCAGGATAAATCCACAGGGGCAGAAACCTGGTGAGTGGTTTCCAGGGACTGGGGGGAGGGAGGGAATGGGGAGTGAATGCTAAATCACACGGAGCTTCTTCTTGGAGTGATGAAAATGTTGTGGAGCTAGATGAAGGTGACAGCTGCCCAACATCGTGAAAGTAGTAAATGCCACTGGGTTGCATACACTTTAGAATGGTGTGTGACGTGTAGCTGACTACCACTTAATTTGTTTAATTTAAAACACCTGTGAGCCTTTTGCCTCACTGCAGTCAAGAAAGCAACGTGGGTCACCAGCAGCTCTACTGAGGCCGTTTGAGAAAATGCAGGGAAGGTTCTCGCCCTTGCCGGGTCTGCTCAAACAGGCACGGTCTATCCAGAAACACTGCCTCAATATGGGCCACCCGTGTTTCCGCCAGTACATGAAGGACGTTGGCTTTGTTAAATCGGACTAACTGAAGTTCCTTGAATAGATCATTCAGCACATCTACCTTACGCAGAAACAATACTAGCTCTTTGCATATAAAATGAAAGTTTAAAAACTTCCCCCGGCCAAAAAAAAATCCATGAGTGTTTTGGATGCACAGGCAAGAGAGGACTTCCTGTCACCTGAGGTTATATTCCTGGCTGTTGGAGGGGCATTCCTAAATGAGCCAAGGTCCTTGGGGAAAGGATCCTCCTACTCATCTGGGGAGACATACACTGATATAGGGGGCTTCCCTGGTGGCTCAGCTGGTAAAGAATCAGCTTGCAATGCGGGAGACCTGGGTTCAATCCCTGGGTTGGGAAGATCCCCTGGAGGAGGGCATGACAACCCACTCTGGTATTCTTGCCTGAAGAATCCCCATGGACAGAGGAGCCTGGTGGGCTACAGTCCATGGGGTTGCAAAGAGTCAGACACGACGTAGCAACTAAGGACAGCATAGCACATGCTACATTGAACCCCAGTGATGAAAGCAGGACAGGGCTTTCCAGGGAGGCAAATGTGGGAGGCTGGAGAAACCAATGGATGAGAGAGTCCGGCTCTACAAAACCCCTCAAATGTGTCCCTGAGACAGCACAGCTATACTGAAGGCTTTATAAAACGAGATGGAGAATTATAAATGAGAATTCTGGGTTGAATTGTGTCTCCCTGCCAAAAAAAAAAAGGTAAATTAGCCGACTTCCATTTTGGTCCATTGGTTAAAACTCTGTGCTCCCAATGCAGGGAACCTGGGTTTGGTCCCTGGTCAGGGAATTAGATCCTTCATGCCACAACTAAAGAGACTGCAAGCCGCAAGGAAGACTCCCCACATGGCAATGAAGACCCTGAGTGCAGTAACTAAGACCTGGAGCACCCAAATAAGAAATAAACTTTTTAAATTAAAAAAAAAGATATGCTGGAGTCCTAACCCCCAATACTTCAGAATGGGAACTTATTTGGAAATAGGGTCACGGCAGATGTGATTAGTTAAGGTCCTACTGGACTAGTGTGTTAGTTGCTCAGTCGTGTCCAAATCTTCACAACCCCACAGACTGTAGTCCACCAGACTCCTCTGTTCATGGGATTCTCCAGGCAAGAACACTGGAGTGGGTTGCCATTTCCTGCTCCAGGGCATCTTCCTGACCCAGGGATCGAACCCCCGTCACTTTCACCTCCTGCATTGCAAGCAGATTCTTTACTGTTTGAGCCACCGGGAAAGCCCCCATTAGGGTGGGCTCCTAATCCAATATGACTGGTGTCCTTAGAAAAGGGAGAAATTTGCACAGACACACACACACATACAAACACACTCAAGAGGAACACCATTATGAAGATGAAGGCAGAGATTGGGGAGATGCTTCTACAAGTCAAGGAACACCAAAGATTGCTAGTAAGTCACTAAAAGTAAGGTGAGAGACATGAAACAGATTCTCCTTCATGATCTGCAGAAAGAATCAGTGCTGGGCTTGCCTGGTTGGCTCAGGGGTAAAGAATCCCCCTGTCAATGCAGAAGACACCCGTTCCATCCCTGGCCCGGGAAGATCCCATATGCCTGGGAGCAACTAATCCTGTGTGGGCCACAGCGACTGAGCCTGTGCTTTAGAGCCTGGGAACCGCAAATCCTGAAGCCCACGAGCCCTAGAGCCCCTGCAAAGTGAAGCCCCTGCCACGAGAGAGTAACCCCCACTTGCTGCAACTAAAGAAAAAAAAAAATGTGCCCAGAAATGAAGACCCACCACAGCCAAAACTAATTAAAGAAAGAAATAAAATTATCAGAAAGAAAAAAGAACCCGCTGACACCTGGATCCCAGATTTCAGCCTCCAGAACTATGAGACAATTAATTCCTGCTGTTAAGCCCCTGAACTTATGGTACTTTGTTAAGGCAATCCTAGCGAACAAACACAGCCACGCAGGAAATTTGAAGCACATGTTTGCCAAGCGTTGTCTAACATCTGTAATGAACATTTTGGAACAACTGGAAAAATAACTGTCAAGTGACCTCTCAAAACAGTCACTCCACTCCCATCTTCTCTCTCTGTTTCTCTTTTTCTCTGGGTGATTTGCTTTTATCATTTATTATCATATCCTGAAGCCTAGCTCATATCACATCAGAAAACTGGCTTACATGAGGAGGTATGCTTATTTTTCCCTCATAATCTCCAGGAAGAAGAAATACTCTTGAATTTCATTCAGCAACCAATAGCAAACATTAAAAAAAAAAAATCTGGGGTTTATTTCTCCAACATAAAATGTCAGTTATAAAGTGTGACTTAGGGACCTCCCTGGCGGTCCAGTGGTTAAGACTTTGAACTCCCAATGTAGGGGCCCAGGGCCCACAATTAAGCCCATGTGCTACAACCAAAGATTCCATATGCTGCAACTATGATTCCACACAGCCACATAAATTTTAAAAAATAAAATATGACTTTATCAGCATTGTTACCAAAACGTGGCCTCTGTTCACCGGTGCCGAACAGAAACACACAGTCGGAGTTTGGGGTGAAGTAGAAAAGAACAGCTTTTATTCCTTTGCCAGGCACAGGGGGCCACAGTGGGCTAATGCCCTGAAGATCATGTGACCCACCCTGGTGCAGGTAGCGAGGAGTTTTATAGTGTTCAAGGAGCAGGGGTGTGATCAGCTCATGGACAGTTCTTGGATTGGTTGGCATCAAGGTGAAGTTTCAAGCCTCATCAACCTTCTGGTTTCATCCAGTCTGGGGTCTGTGTTCTTGTGGTAAGCAGTTTTCATCTGGAGTGGGTCTGCTTCCTGCAAAAACAACTTAGGAACGTGTGTCAGGCCTTTATCTATATCTTTCAGGGAACTGGGAATTCAGTGCTTCTGCTATGCATCAGAATTATTGTCTAAGTTGTTACCATTCCCTAGCCCAACAGTTATTCTTTGTTTCTACATCTTCACATTTCCCAATCATTAACTCTTGAGTCAGCATTTTACTTCAAAAGACAAAGACGCAAGGGCTTGTACATGGTTTCAGCATGTGCAGGCTAAAATTTTTTTCAGAGTATGGTCTTGAGACACCTGTGCTGTGCTGTGCTTAGTTGGTCAGTCACGTCTGACTCTTCCGTGGGGATTCTCCAGGCAAGAATACTGGAGTGGATTGCCATGCCCTCCTGCAAGGGATCTTCCCAACCCAGGGATTGAACCCAGGTCACCCACATTGCAGGAAGATTCTTTACCAGCTGAGCTACCAGGGAAGCCCCTTCAGACCCTACAAAAGTACAAATCCCTTGATTCTTAAGGGAGACTTCACCTAAGGCTTCAGGCTTGGCTGGATCCAGGTGCTCAAACAGTGTTAGGAATCTGTTTTTCCATTCTCGGCCCTGCTTCCCTTGTGTTGTCTTCATTAGCAGTCTGGTTCTCCCTACTGTAGGCAGTTCCATTCTCCAAGCTTAGCAACTATGGCAGAAATCCTGGAAGTAAGTCTCATTACCTTGAGATATGTGCTCATGGCTGAACTATGAACAAAGAGCTATCATACACCGAATTGTCAGTCTTGGTTCTTTGCCCAGTTCTAAAGCTGGCCCTTCTCAAGACACAAGGATAAGAATGGGACAATGGGGACTTCCCTGGTGGCCCAGTGGTTAGGATTACACACTCACAATGCAGGGGAGCCTGGCTTTGACCCCTGGTCAGGGAATTAAGACCCCACGTGCTGCAATTAAGAGCCTGCATGCCACAGCAGAAGATCCTCATGGTGAAGCAAAGATCCTGCACATGGCAACAAAGATTCCATGTGCCACAGCTAAGAGCCGGTGCAGCCAAATAAATTTTTTAAAAAATAGAATGAGACAATGATTCCCCAAAAGAAAATCAGAAGAAATATATTAACAGAAGAAAGAGAAATGTATGTTGGACAGGCAAACCCAACAGATATCCACTATGCCTATGTATGCTAAGTGAGTCATTAAGGCTTACTAAAACATAGTGTTCATAAATTTAAAATAGCAAGTCACTACAGTTAACTGAGCATTTTTATTTGGTATTCCACCTAGAAGTCTGGCTGCCAAATAATAACCCACAGTATCACACACACATGTGTACACCAATAGTAGGAATTTCCATAATTCCCTTGAAGGAGCATTTTGCCTTTGTATTCTCTTGAGTTGGCCATGGTTTTTGAATGCTGTTCTTTTTGCTTAGCTAATGATAAATTACTGTGGGCTTAGCTTGTTATTATCAGTTTAATTTGTCGTGGGTTGTTTGGCAAATCCTACAGTATTTAATAACACTCATTTGCATCAGCAGTACTTTTGGCCTATAATTTTTCAATAAGTAGTCTTTAAGTCATATATGTATTGAGTGAAAATAGAAGCTAGCTCTACTCTTACTGCTAAAGCAGATGTACACACTATTACCCAAATTTTAGAATGAGTTTAAGATGACGTGTCTTCTTAACCACCCAATTGTCATCCACTGGATGGTGGGAAGAGGTAGGGTCTTGATACTCTCCTGGTTGTGTTGGGGGACAAAAAAATTTTTAGAGATAATGGATTTAAAGGGCTTTATGGATACCAGTCATTTTTCAATTTTTCAGTTGAAGCATAGTTGATTTACATGTCTTGATTTCTGATGCACAGCAAAGTGATTGAGTTATACATATATATATATATATTCCTTTTTAATATCCACTGTGGTCTATCACCAGCTTCCCTGGTGGCTCAGATGTTGAAAAATCTGCTGCAATGCAGGCGACCCAGGTTCAATCCCTGAGTCGAGAAGATCCCCTGGGGAAGGGAATAGCTACCCACTCCAGTATTCTTTGTTGCTGCTGTTGTTCAGTTGCTCAGTCGTGTCCAACTCTTTGCAACCCAATGCACTGCAGCACACCAGGCTTCCCTCTCCTTCACCATCTCCCAGAGGTAGCTCAAACTCATGTCCATTGAGTCAGTGATGCTATCCAACCATCTTGTCTTCTGTCATCCCCTTCTCCTCCTGCCTTCAATCTTTCCCAGCATCAGGTTCTTTTCTAACGACAATGATTCCCCAAAAGAAAATCAGAAGAAATATATTAACAGAAGAAAGAGAAATGTATGTTGGACAGGCTCCTTGCATCAGGTGGACAAAGTATTGGAGCTTCAGTTTCAGCATCAGTCCTTTTAATGAATAGTCAGGATTGATTTCTTTTAGGATTGACTGGTTTGATCTCCTTGCAGTTCAAGGGACTCTCAAGAGTCATCTCCAACACTACAGTTCAAAAGCATCAAGTCTTCAGCACTCAGCCTTCTTTATGGTTCAGCTCTCACATCTATACATGACCACTGGAAAAACCATAACTTTGACTAGACAGGCCTTTGTTGGCAAAGTAATGTCTCTGCTTTTTAACACACTGTCTAGGTTTGTCGTAGCTTTTTCTCCAAGGAGCAAGTGTCTTTTAATTTTGTGGCTGCTGTGATTTTGGAGCCCAAGAAAGTAAAGTCCATCACTGTTTCCATTGTTTCCCCATCTATTTGCCATGAAGTGATGGGACCAGATGCCATGATCTTTGTTTTTTGAATGTTGAATTTTAAGCCAGCCTTTTCACCCTCCTCTTTCACTTTCAAGAGGCTCTTCAGTTCCTCTTTGCTTTCTGCCATAAGGGTGATGTCATCGGCGTATCTGAGGTTATTGATATTTCTCCCAGAAACCTTGATTCCAGCTTGTGCTTCATCCAGGCCAGCATGTCTCATGATGTGCTCTGCATATAAGTTAAATAAGCAAGGTGACAATATACAGCCTTGACATAGTCCTTTCCCAGTTTTGAACCAGTGTGTTGTTCTGTGTCAAGTTCTAACTGTTGCTTCTTGACCTGTATACGGGTTTCACGGGAACCTGGTAAATTCCATGGACAGAGGAGCCTGGTAGGCTACAGTCCATGGGGTCGCAGAGTTAGACACAACTGGCTAACACAAGGCCTTCTTATGGTTTATCACAGCATATTGAGTATGGTTCCCTATGCTATACAGGAGGACCTTGTTGTTTATCCATTCTATGTATAATAGTTTGCATCTGTTAACCTCAAACTCCCAATTGCTCCTTCCTCCACCCTCTTCGCCCTGGCAACCACAAATCTGATCTCTGTGAGTCTGTTTCTGTTTCATAGATAAGTCCATTTGTGTCATATTTTAGATTCCCTATGTAAGTGATATCACATGATATTTGTCTTGCTCCCTCTGACTTACTTCACTTAGTATGATAATCTCTAGTTCCGTCTGTGTTGCTGACAATGACACTATTTTGTTCTTTTCTGTAGCTGAGTAGTATTCCATCATATACATGTACCACATCTTCTTTATCCTATCACCTGTCAATGGACATTTAGGATGTTCCCATGTCTTGCCACTTGTGAATAGTACTGCTATGAACGTAGGAAGTACCTATATTGCAGATACTAGTTTTAATATACTGGAAAATTTAGGTGGAAGTGCACTGGAGTATGATGTTTGAAAAACTCGTCTTATATTGGAGACGATCTGAAAGTTTGATCCAGACTGGGATTGGCAGACTCCTGTAAAGGACCAGATAATAAATATTTTGGGCTTTGCATGTTGTACAATCTCTGTCAAGGTGACTTAAATCTAACTTTTTAGCATTAAAAACAGCCACAGGTAACTTCCCGGGTGGCCCAGTGGTTAAGGATCCACCTGCCATTACAGGGGACATGGGTTCAATTCATGGTGCAGGAAGATCCCACATGACTGGGGGAACCAATCCCCTGTGTCACTACTGAACCTGTGCTCTAGAGCCCACACGCTGCAGCTGCTGAAGTCCACACACCCTAGAGCCCATGCTAGGCCACAAGAGAAGCCACCACAATAGACGCCTGTACACCACCACTAGAGACAGCCCATGCACAGCAACAAAGATGCAGCACAGCCAGAAATAAATAAATAAATAAATTTCAACTGTTATTTTAAAAAACAGCCATGAACAGTAGGTATATGAATGGGTGTGGCTGTGTGTCAGTAAACCTTTGTTTACAAAAATAGGTAGTCAGCAAATTTGGCTGGTGAGCCATAGTTTGCCAACACCTGATCCAGGAGTTTGTTAATACTTCATTCTGTCGAACCCTTGAGGATGTTGCTTATGTGAATTTCTGTGCCCAATTTAAATACCTCAGAGATGTTACTTATTTTTTTGGTAACAATTTGGTGGCTCAGATGGTAAAGAATGTGTTCAATCCCTGGGTCAGGAAGATCCCCTAGAGAAGGGAATGGCAACAGCTCCAGTATTCTTGCCTGAAAAATCTCATGGACAGAGGAGCCTATGGGTTACAAACCATGGAGTCACAAAGCATGACTAAGCAACTAGCACTTTCACTTTCATGACTTGTTCCCACCCTCATTCTGTGGGATGGGAAACTTCATCTCAGATAATTTAGGGTACTCTTCTGCTTGGTGGGGTGCTTTTTCTTGGTGCCATAATGCTGCATCTTAGTTTTCTGGGCCTCACATGGTGCCTAGGATGGGGATGAGGCACAGAGAAAGGAAGGATAAGTTGCCAAGTCACTGTCTCACTGTGATGGCCACATTGAAGGGTGCCTCATCATTTTCGTTCTTGGTTCCTGGCTGCTATGGGTTGAACTGTGATCCTCAACAACAACAAAATGTTTAAGTCCTAAACCCCAGTACCTCAAATTATGACCTTATTAGGGTCATTGTAGATGTAACTAGTTAAGATGAGGCCATGATGGAGAAGGGTGGAACTTAATTCCAATATGACTGCTGCCCATTTTTTAAGATTTTTTTTTTATGTAGACCATTTTTAAAGTCTTTATTGAATCTGTTACAATATGTTTTACGTTTTGTTTTTCTGTCCTTGAGGCATGTGGGATCTTAGTTCCCCAACCAGGGATTGAAACCATAGTCCCTGCATTGGAAGGCAAAGTCTTAACCACGGGACCACCAGGGAAGTCCCTGGTGTCCTTCTAAAAAGAGAAGAGGATGGGGCTTCCCTGGTAAAGAATCTGCCTGCCAATGCAGGAGACTCGGATTCGACCCCTGGTCTGGGAAGATACCACATGCCCCTGAGCAATTAAGCACATGCACTACAACTATAGAGCCTTTGCTCTAGAGCCTGGGAAACACAACTACTCAGCCCTCACACAACAGCTGCTGAAGCCTGCATGCCCTAGAGCTCATGCTCCACAACAAAAGAAGCCACCACAATGAGAAGCCCACACACTGCAATTAGAGTAGCCCCTGCTCTCCACAACTAGAGAAAAGCCCAAGCAGCAGTGAAGACAGCACACCCAAAACATAAATAAATGTATTTGCACTAAAAAGGATAGGATTGCCAAGTGTTTACAAAAAATAAATAAAAAGAAAGAGGGGAGAGAAGACGCTGAGACATGGGGAGAACATCGCATAGCAAGGAGGCAGAAATTGAAGTGCTACAGCTGCAAGTCAAGGAATGCCAAGGTTTATTGCAGACAAACCACTGAAAGCTGGGGAAAGACAAAGTTTCTCCCCTAAAATTTCTAGAGGGATTGTGGTCCCACCCACGTCTTAATTTCAGGCTTCTAACCACCAGAACTAGGAGGAAATACATTTTATTGTTTTAAGTGACCCAATTTGTGGCAAGCCTTGGAAATTAATCCACTGGCCAGCCAGTCACTGCCAGAGCCAGCTCTACCAGCCCACTTGCTTTCTGAACCCCATCCTTTGTCCCAAATCTATTTCCCTCTTCTTCCAAAGTAATAGGAAGGTAGCCAGGGAGTTCCCAAGAGGCGCAGTGGATGGGAATCTGCCTGCCAATGCAGGGGACATGGGTTCAATCCCTGGTCCCAGAAGACTCCATGCCACAGTGGGCCACAACTGAGCCTGGGTTCTAGGGCCTGGGAGTCATGACTACCAAGCCCATGTGCCGAGAGTCTGTGCTCCACAAGAGAAGCCACCACAGTGAGAAGCCCAAGTATGGCAACACAGAGTGGCCCCCTGCTCACTGCAACTAGAGAAAGCCTGTGCAAAGCAGCGAAGACCCAGGACAGCCAAAAAACAAATCGGTAAAATTATTTTTAAAAAATAAATAAAGAACGGTAGCCAGGAACATAACTGCCCAGTTAGACATTTCCCAGCCTCCCTAGCAGCTAGGCGAGGCCATGTGACTGAGTTCCCACCAATGGGGCAGGAGAGGAAGTGACATAGTCCACTCCCTGGCTTGAATCTTACAGACAACACACACATTTCCTGCGTGCTATCTTTCTCCTTCCTACTGGCTGGAACGGAGATGTAATGGTGACCTGGTGTTGATCAGAGAAATACAGCAATGCTACAGGACAGTGGGTCATAGACACGACTATACATTAAATCTCCTGGGGAGCTTTAAGAAAAACCTATGCCCAGATCCCACTGCAGACCAATGAATTCAGAATCTCTAATGGCAGGGTCAGGCATCCATATATTTTTATACCTAACCCTAAGCTTAACCCTAACTGAAAACACCAAAGACTGAGGGAAGATCTTTAAAACAGCCAGAAAGAAAGTACCTTTCCAAGTGATTTCAGTGTGTGGTCAGGATGGGAACTAATGCCTTAGGGAGGATGAAGCAAGAAGAGGAACCTGGGAACCTGAGTGACCACTGGGAGCTGCCTTGCCAACCTGGAATGTCCCGTTGGATGAGGGACTCTGATTTCTGCATGAAACATCACTCATATCGCATTGATATCATTCACCTTTGAAACCAGAGCAATTTTCATAAATTTAAAGACTTCATGTTAGTTTATCAGTAACTGAGACAGGGGAGGTATCTGACATAGCAGGACTTTATTTCAGGGCACTGGAAGAACTCTTATTCCTTTCCCTAACCATCCATTCCTCTTGCACTTCCCAGATTCTGTGTCCTGCTACCTCTTTTCCATTTGCAAACAGGTAACTCAATTTTCACTCCTTTGAATAATATCATTGAGTTCTTAGCATAGCACATTTAATCCTCAGTGATATGAACATCATTATCCCTACATTTACAGATAGGGAAACTTAAGCCCAGAGATGCAATGCAGCCAAGTTCCATTTGGGGCATAGCCTGCACCTCTAGTTAAGTTATATTATCCTTTATTCCTTGTGAATTTTATTAACAAATTTTGTTAATAAAATGTCACACTTATATGCTCATATGCCTTAAGAAATATTATAAGCCATACATATTAAATATGGAAACCAATGAATTTTAAACTTGAAAGAACTGTACAGCCAATTTTTTTTAACTTAACTCCTTCATTTTAAGGTGAGAAAACCAAGACTGCATTCATCCATTTATCATTCATTCAATAAATGAGTATTGATATAAACAAAGTGTCACCATAATGAGGACTAAGTATGTGTCAGGCACTGTTCTAAACCCTTTGCAGTTATCAACTCATGAAACTCAGAAACACCCTTATGAGATACCATTATTCACCCCATTTTTGGACAGGGAGCCAAGACACAGAAAAGTAGAGTTCACTCTGCTAGCAGGTGGTGAAGAAATGATTCAATCCCAGGAATCTTATACACAGGCACAGCACTAGATGAGTAATTTTAAATTCATACTTTTGATTTCAAAATTTTAAAAAGTCCAAAGCCATGAGAAACTGCTCTGACCAAAAGATTGGAGAAATAATCAACAACAGACTTGAACCCCTTTCCAAGGTCCTCAGATACTGGAATTGTCAGGTACAAAGAACAACAACCAGTGAAATAGTAAAAATAAAATTAAGAATGCAGTCACAAAGATGATCAAACAACAAGAAAGTTGAGGGGGAAATATAGTTTCTAAAATAAAATCTGTAAAAATATAAAACTCAACTAATTAAAAGCGCTTAAACACAACCCAAGAGAAAATGCGTGAACTGAGAGACATAGCTGAGGAAATAAACTGGACTGTAACACAAAGAAAGATAAGATATAGAATAAGAGAAAGGAAGAATAAGATTTTTAAACCCAAGGTACATCTAATCAAAGACCCAGGAGGATCAAAAAGAGAAAATGGAGAAAAGGCAACACTTAATGAGATCAAGAACTACAAATTTTCTAAAACTTATGAAAAATTAGTCCTCTGATTCAAGAATCATAACATATCCCAAACAGAATAAATAAAAAGAAATATATGGCTAGACTTATCTTGGTGAAACTGGAGACACCAAAGACAGTGCCTGCCATGGAAGGAAGGGGATAAAAGCAAGCTGGGATTTATTTACAATTGTTTTTACTAACAGTAATAATATAGCTAATATTTACATACGCTATGCCAGGCACCATTCTGAGTATTAGGTTGGCCAAAAAGTTCTTTTGCGTTTCCATAAGATGTTATGGGAAAATCCAAACTAACTTTTTGACCAACCCAATATTTTATTTGTATTAATTCACTTAATCTTCAACTCTGTGAAGTAGTTACTATTGTTAATCTCATTTTATAAACAAAAAAATAAAAGTCTAGAAAGACTAAGTGATGGGACCAGTGACCCACAGCCAGTAAGTAGTATAGCTGAAGTTTTAAAACTCTAGCTAAAAATCTTAAGAAAATCCATTTCCAAACATTACTTTGTATTTATCTGCAAAGTAATTCTTTGGGGGACTAGTAAAGACATTCCTAAGACTGTGAACAAAAAAGCTAGCAAAGCAATGATTTGCAGAAGCCAAACTCTCATTGAATATAGAGGGGGAAAAAATTTCCCTGGTTCATCTCTAGAGGCAAATGCTTTGAGAGAACATAATCCATTTGCCCCTGGGATGAAGTCAGAACAGTTTCAATCTCAGGGTTTAATCTTTCCACCAAATGTGGACTCTATTACAAATTTCCTTGGCTAGAAATTTTCAGGATCCGGAGAACACTCCTTTCTGGTCCCTAACATACAGATGCTGAGAGCAAATATTTGTCCCCTGGGAACCTTGGCAGGGAAAAATCCGGAGAACAGCTTTTCTGCCACCAAGCCACTTGGGGAATTAAGATCATTAAATGCTAATAGCAGCTGTTAGGTACTTAGCAAATATAGCTAATCAACCACCCACACATGGGGAAGTATTCTAAATCCACCACGGGCTGCTAAATCCCCTGGTGACTGCAGGACTATTCATCTCCCTCCTGACCAGGTAATTAGGAAGAACTGGATAATTGCCTCCTCCAAATAGCAGAGGCAGTGATGTATCACAACCTGTGATGTTACCACAAGTCATGTGGCAGGATCAAAGGTCGAAAGTGCTTCTCAGCTGAGAAACATCACGGTAAAAAATAATAATGATAATAATGCAACAGCAGAGGCCGAAATTCATCAAGCCAGACTCTGTGGGAAGACTCTGATGCAGGTGCTGTGGAGGTGTCTAGAGAGGGCTCAGGGGTGCTCAGATTGAAGACTACATTTCTCTGCCTCCCCTGGGGTTGGGTGTGGCCATATGAGTAAGATCTTGCCAATGAAATGTGAGCCAAAGTGATGAGTGGCTTGTCCAAGAATTGGAATGTAGATTCGCCTATAATCGAGTCTGAATCTATCCGATGAAGACAATGCCGTAAGGAACGGCAGAGCAACAAGAAGGGGAAGAAGCAGGATCCTGGAAATGATGGTGTATGGATCCTGGAAATGACGGTCAGAGCTCTGCCCTGACAAGACGCTCATGAAAGACTGCCATGGGAAAGAGACACACTGGTCTGTGTTCTCTTAAGCTACTGTGCTGGGGGATCCTTTTTGTTTTAGCGTCTTCACCTTTACCCTAATCCAATAGGCTAGTTCATTTAATCCTCACAACCATCCAGTGAGTTGGTTACTTTTATCGGTCCCATTTTGCAAATAAAGAAAATGAGACTCAGGACTTCCACTGGTCCAGTGGTTAAGAATCTGCCTGCCCAGGGACCTCGAAGTTTGCTGTGAAAGGCATGGGCTATGGTATCATCAAGTAAACACATTCACATCCCGGTTTTGTCAGTTACTGGCTGTGTGACTTTGGGCTAGCTATTTGATTCTCTGTGTGCTTTGGTTTATTCATCTGCAAAATGGGAGTAATAATAATAATGTGAGGATTAAGGATTTAAAAAAAAGAAGAAGAAGAAAAATCTGCCTGCCAGTGCAGAGGACATGTGTTCAATGCATGGTCCAGGAACTAAGCTTCAGCATGCCAGGGCAACTAAGCCCATGTGCCACAACTACTGAGCCCACGCTCTAGAGACCATGCTCCGAGACAAGAGAAGCCACCGCAACGAGAAGCCCACTCATTGCAACTAGAGAAAGCCCTTGAGCAGCAATGAAGACCCAGGCCAGCCAAAATTAATTAATTATATAATTTCCCCCCAATCCTGAAACCAATAAGTGGTACAAACAGAATTGGAAGCCAGGATTATCATGCTCCAAAAGCATATACACCATGGAATATTACTCAGCCGTTAAAAAGAATTCATTTGAATCAGTTCTAATGAGATGGATGAAACTGGAGCCCATTATACAGAGTGAAGTAAGCCAGAAAGATAAAGAACATTACAGCATACTAACACATATATATGGAATTTAGAAAGATGGTAACGATAACCCTATATGCAAAACAGAAAAAGAGACACAGAAATACAGAACAGACTTTTGAACTCTGTGGGAGAAGGTGAGGGTGGGATGTTTCGAAAGAACAACATGTATATTATCTATGGTGAAACAGATCACCAGCCCAGGTGGGATGCATGAGACAAGTGCTCGGGCCTGGTGCACTGGGAAGACCCAGAGGAATCGGGTGGAGAGGGAGGTGGGAGGGGGGATCGGGATGGGGAATACGTGTAAATCTATGGCTGATTCATATCAATGTATGACAAAACCCACTGAAATGTTGTTAAGTAATTAGCCTCCAACTAATAAAAAAAAAAAAAAAAAAAAAGCCCATGCAGAAGGTTCTGATTCACTAAGTCCAAGGCAGAGGTGGAGTTTTCAAGTTTCTAGAAAGTTCCCAGGTGGTACTGAGGCTGCTAATCCATGAATCACAATTTCTGGAGCAATGATTTCAACCACTTCACTCCTCTCCTCCTCTAGGATTTAGGAGCTAAACTTCCAGATCCCAGGATTCTAGTCTTAGATCTCCAAATGACAATGAAGAGCATCCTAAAAAAAAAAAAAAAAAATGTTTCCCTTTCTTTGCTGTTCTCCACTCCTGGAAATTAGTTGGATTCAATTCAGGCAGATTTTCTTTCGAGCATCAGATTTCTCATTGGAAGTTGTCATGCTTCACAGAGAATGCGTGCATGCTAAGTCACTTCAGTCATGTCCAACTCTGCGATCCCATGGACTATAGCCTGCCAGGCTCCTCTGTCCGTGGGATTCTCCAGGCAAGAATACTGGAGTGGGTTGCCATGCCTTCCTTCAGGGCACTGTGAAATTGTGAAATACGATGCCACTTTCTGGAGATCTTGTGACAGCTGCCTTACCTTCTGTCTTTTCTGACTGTAGCTCTCTAACCCAAAACAACATTCATCGAGGCTGTTGGAAAAGGTGGCACAAGCCGTTATGTGCTCATTTCCTCAGGAAACATCGACTACATGAAGGTAGAAACACCCTCAGCCTGGAGGGATGTTATAATCAACAGCAAAAACCATTCCAACACCCAAAACACTTGGGAAATGTCTCCCTATGCAAACCCAACTCCAGCTTGAAAAATCAGCATATTGCCAAAGTAAGCTAAATTCAGTTCACAAAAGAGAAATATAAACGGCCACTAAGTGTGTGGAGACATTCAATATTACTGGTGAAATAAATGAAGTTTAAACAAGGTATACCATTCTTCACTGGAAAATTGGAAAAAAACTAAAAAGAAATATTAATACCCAGAGCTGTTGTTGTTGTCTAGGTGGGCTTCCCAGGAGGTGCTAGTGATAAAGAATCCACCTGCCAATGCAAGAGATGTAAGAGATGTGGGTTCGGTCCCTGGGTCAGGAAGATCCCCTGGTGGAGGGCATGGCAATCCACTCCAGTATTCTTGCCTAGAGAACCCCATAGCCAGAGAAGGCTGGGGGGCTAGAGTTCATGGGGTCACAAAGAATCAGACACTACTGAAGCCACTTAGCACGCATGCTGTAGTTGGTAAGAAGAAATAAGCACTCTAATTTACTGTAAAGAGATTACCTACTGGGAATCATGTGGTTGCAGGTGACAAGATCCTGAATCAAAACTGTTTAATCGGGGACTTCCCTGGTGGTCCAATGGTTAAGACTTCACCTTTCTATGCAGGGGGTGCAGGTTCGATCCCTGATCAGAGAACTAAAAACCCCACATGCCTCACAGCTCTAAAAAACCAGAACACAGGAGTCATTATTGTAACCAATTCAATAAAGATTTAAAAAATGGCCCACATTAAAAAAAAAATCTTTTTTAAAAATAATTTAATCAAAATGGGAATTGGGGGTCCAGGATTTCTCGCAGCCCCACATGTCCCTCATGCAGGAAAGAGGTGTCTCTGGGGTTCACCCCAAGTGTGGTGGACCTACGCCACCTCAGCCAGGGTCAAGGGTGAGGGGTGAGGTCAGGACCCACTGCCAAGAAGCAGCACCAGGACACTGCAGACTCCGGAGGAAGCTGCCTGCGTGGAGGTCACGCCTGGCCTGTCACCAGGCTCCCTCCCTAGCCGCTCATGATAACGATGGGGAAAGCCCAGCAAAGGGCAACAGGACACAGATGGGATGAGGCGCTGCAGTCATGAACACGTGCTGAGGAGGACAGCCACTCCCACAGCCTGGGACTGTACAGACCAAGGACAGGCAGGCGATCAAAGCAAATTCCTTGTTTTAGGGGAACTAGGTCCTGGGGCATAGGAACAGCCTGCAGGGTTGTGTGCAAACACACATCTGTGACCAAGGGGAAGGGCAAGAGAGCTGGAGCGTCTGCAAAACAAGGTCAGAATCAGGAGTCAGTCAAGGCCATGAGGGCTGCTGGCCAGAGGGGAGCCAGAGGGAGCTTTACTGGAATACAATATTCCACGGTCATGGTTACCGCTTCATCCACTATTTGCTCGCTAACCAAGAGCTATCCAGTCTGGACGGAAAAAAAATCTTTTTCTTGTCTGCTTCTTTTTTTGGCCTCTGGTCAGATAGCAGTCCATGTTCCTGTTTGTTTTTCCCAGAGCATCTGAATAAAAGGATTCCATAAAACCTGAAAGAATTCCCTACCTCAATGTGTGACTCACCTTCTAATCTGGATGATAACAGCTAGTCTTCATGTACGTGAGTTCTAGCTTCTTCTTTACCAAATAAATTGTGAGATATTCTTTTGGGATTTTAAGATATAGAATTATTGGGATTATTGGGTTTTCTTTCCTCTTAAATAAACTGTACTTCTTGGTCACCCTTTAAAAAAGTGGGGGGTGGGGGGAAGTGCAGAATTTTATGGCAGTCTAGTAGTTAGGACTTGGGCTCTCACTGCTGAGAATCTGAGTTCAGTCCCTGGTCAGGGAACTAAGATCCCACAAGTTACACGGCATGGCCAAAAAAATAGGGAAGGGGGGAAGTGACAAGAATGGTTATTTATTGGTGCCTCTGGGAAGTCCAAAGATGTATCAGGCTCCCAGCATGACTAGGTCCAGCATTGTCAAAGTTGTCATCAGAGCTCACTTTGTCTCTCAGATCTGCTGCCCATTGGATAAGGACCACCCTCCCTCCCTCCCATAATCTAACCATGACAGCTCTGGGTAGGTGGGGTGAATTTCTAGAGATGCAATACATCTAGACCCTTTGCATGTAAAAGTGCAATGTCCTCCATTATAGGTAGAATATATTTCCCTATTACACTGATATTGGGCTTGACCATATGACTTGGTTTTGCCAATGGAATGTTAGCAGATGTGAACAAAGGATTTAAATGTGTCTGCATGATTTAGTGTAGCTCTTATTATTTTCTTAGGAGAATAGCATGCACCAGAAGTTGCTTCCCTTTTCTCCTGAGCCACAGATTTTGTGTGTGTGTGTAGCAAAGTTTTATTAAAGTATAAAACTTTAAAGTATAAAAAGTTTTATTAAAGTATAAAAGAGATAGTGAAAGCTTCTGACACAGATATCAGAAGGGGATAGAAAGAGTGCCCCTTGCTAGTTTTTAGCAAGGAGTTATTTACCTACAAGCAAGCTCTAACTGGAGAAGGAAATGACAACCCACTCCAGTATTCTCCGCTGGAGAAACCCATGGGCAGAGAAGCCTGGTGGGCTACTGTTCATGGCATCACAAAGAGTTGGACACAACTGAGTAACTAACCACAAGCTGCTAATTAGAGAAAGGAAACACCTCAAAACTGAGAGAGTTGCACCAGGCCGCTCACACACAACGCACATTTTGAGATAGCTCTGTGGATCACAGGTTTGACAAGTGTGAATCAGAGTAAAGCCAACCCTCCTCATTTGAGCCAACCGATCCACAACTTTGGCCACAACAAAATCCACAAATTTGTCTTTGGAGTACGGAATGAATGAAGCAGGGCAAAGGCTAATAGAGTTTTGCCAAGAGAACGCACTAGTCATAGCAAACACCCTCTTCCAACAACACAAGAGAAGACTCTACACATGGACATCACCAGATGATCAACACCAACATCAGATTGATTATATTCTTTGCAGCCAAAAATGGAGAAGCTCTATACAGTCAGCAAAAACAAGACCGGGAGCTGACTGTGGCTCAGATCATGAACTCCTTATTGCCAAATTCAGACTGAAATTGAAGAAATTAGGGAAAACCACTAGACCATTCAGGTATGACCTAAATCAAATCCCTTATGACTACACAGTGGAAGTGAGAAATAGATTTAAGGGACTAGATCTGGTAGATAGAGTGCCCAGTGAACTATGGATGGAGGTTCGTGACATTGTACAGGAGACAAGAATCAAGACCATCCCCAAGAAAAAGAAATGCAAAAAAGCAAAATGGCTGTCTGAAGAGGCCTTACAAATAGCTGTGAAAAGAAGAGAAGTGAAAAGCAAAGGAGAAAAGGAAAGATATTCCCATTTGAATGCAGAGTTCCAAAGAATAGCCAGGAGAGATAAAAAAGCCTTCCTCAGCGATCAATGAGAAGAAATGGAGGAAAACAACAGAATGGGAAAGATTAGAGATCTCTTCAAGAATAATTTAGAGATACCAAGGGAACATTTCATCAAAGATGGTTAGATTAA